>NC_052489.1:7270929-7309933 GCF_009730915.1 Dioscorea cayenensis subsp. rotundata
CATTGCCATACACATGTGCATGCATATAATAATCTCTATATCTTCCCATGCATATTTCCTCACAGTGGGCACTTCTTTTTATTATTATTATTTTTGTTTTTAAACATGTATGTGAATATGCATGCTTCTCATTCACTCGCATGTGGGTATGGTGGGCCCATGTGCTTTCTTTTACTCATTTTATTTTTATATATATTTATTTATTTATTTTTATGCACGTATTCAATGTTTTTATTAGGGCTCACCACTTTCCACGACACCATAGCATACTTTCTTAAATTTTTTATCTCATGCATGAATTTTCTTTATATTATGCATGTATTCATGTATGTGATGAATCCCCTTTTTAATTATTTTTATGCATTTTGCATATGTGCATGCATATAATGACCTCCATTCTGTTTTAGTTTGAATTTGTTTATTGGTACTTAAATAAGAACACATCGAGTTATCATTCAAACGTTCAACATTCACAATTTTCATATGTAAAGTAGCACCTAAAATTCAAGCAATGCTAAATGGTGACAAAAGTTCTGTATTTTTATGAGACATTAGAGGGCACCATGGTGCTCACATTGAGTTTTAATTTTTTTGGTATTGCCGGAGTATGTGCTTGCAAATTCACTTCTTCTCAAGTAGATGATCACTCACTTCCCTTGTACATTAGCAGTACAACGAAGTAATGGGGTTGTTATAAAACCAACTGTAGCACATTATTTAAAATCATCTTATTCTAGGAATGTAAGACTAGGCAAATGGAGTTCTTTTTGTATGGTGGACATAAAGAAAGGCTTCTTTGATTGATGCACCCAAAATTGATCAACTGTTGTGTACTTTGAAGAAGTGGAAACCAGTTGCTGGCGTCGATTTGGACCTCTCCTTCCATATTTGCTCATGTATTTCTAATTTCTTGGGAAAGTTCTTTTTTGCTGGCCAGGAAGAAATCGTTACTTACTCCCGGAAATAATTGCTTGAACCATCAACTATGGCGCAATGATTTTCTCATATTTCATGAAGATAGCAAACAAAACAAATGTTGATACTCTGAGAAGAGCATGCATGTTTGTCTCAACTTAATGGTCAAAGGCTGCTCTCATTGACTGGTGATGATAAGTCATCAGAAACACTTGTTCTGCCAAACAAGGCATCCATAGGCAGTAAATGATGAGAATCATTGATGTTAAGGGCGAGACTGATTTTGGTTTAATTTCTAATCATGCTCAAATTTTGGTTTAATTTAAATTTGAGCCTGATCCTATTTTTTTGATCATCCAAATCCTATTTTTTTGTTTTAATTTCAAATTTTGAATTTTTTTTTTAATTTTTTTAATTTAATTTTTTTAAATTTAAAATTTTAATTTAAAATTTTTTTTATTTTTTTAATTTAATTAATTTTATTTTTTAAAAATTTAAATTTTTATTCTTATTATTATTATTTAATTATTTTTTTAAAATTTTCAAAATTTGACATTTTTTTATTAATTTAAAATTTTATTTTTTTTTTATTTTTTTATTTTTTTAAAAAATCAATTAACCCAATTTTCCTCGGTATGTGTTGAGGGTGCCTCGGGATTTGCATTCATCAAGTTGCCTCGAGATCTGTTCTCAGGCTATATGAAATTTAGGATTGCCTTGGGATATGTGTTTGGCTATCCTAAGATTTGAGATTGCCTCGAGATATGTGTTCTCAAGAGTAATCTTGTAATTTGCATTTTGAATTTGCCTTGGAATTTGCATTTTAGTCCAAGATAACCAAATAATCAATTAAGATTAAGATTAATATTATCACATTTTAATTCTAAATATATATATATATATATATATGATTAGGATATATTAGAATTTTAATTAAATTGGGATTTGATTTCGATTAGGACATTGAATTTTATTATGACATGCGTTATATTATTTTAGATATAAACACTCACTAAAGGTACATCTGCAACCAAATAAGTAACATGTTCTCTATGTTGCTTAACACATCCATCATGTCCTTTGTTGTTTATGTTTAAATTATCTCCTTCCATCTCCTCTTTCTTTTTAAAGTATATCGTATCATGTTTAGTAGAGTTAATGGCAATTTTAGAGCATCCGTTGAACATAATTACTGCCTTTCTTCTCAAACTCCAATAAAAATATGACCTATTTAATTAATATTTTTTTTATCAATGTACTGTCAAAATAAGCATGAAGAAATAATTTATAAAAAAAATATGAGGAAAAAATGATAACAATACAATGAGATTTATGCCATAATTTAATGGTTGTTAAATAGAATGTTCAATATAACATCAGTCTAATAATCAGAATAAATAAATAACATAGTATATGTGATGCTAAATGCAAATATAAATTTTAAAATAATTTGTCATGCAAACTCAATAAAACATAGCGTTAAATAGAATTTGAATCAAATATATAACTATACCATGATATTTTCCCTTGTTATTAATGAAGAATCCACACATATTAAAAATTGTATTCATAAATTGAAAATTTTCTCTTACCAGTTGTAAGGAGACGAAAAAGGATTAAGATTTAAGCCAAGGAAATCCACTGCAAATCTGAAAAACAAATACCATTTTTTTTGCGCTTAATGTTGTTTACCATGACATCATGCCTAAGTTCTATTAACAAAATTAGACGTGTATAAAGTTCAAACCTAGTTTTGTATTGTTAAAGGACAATAGAAATATAGAAAAAGTGTAACACAGTTGTAAAGTCCAAATGTTTAAAACCTGTTCAGTTGAAATCAAAATATAATAAAATTAGTACATTTCATCTCTAAGAATTTGAAGAAAAGTCTACAACAAATTAAAAGGTAATGTTTAAACTTATGAAGATAATGTTGGTTTTTTAGATAAAGAAAAAAAAATGAAATGATTATGTCATTTTGGGAGAGTTCATAACATTGAAGGCTACCAGTTCATAAATAATTGGCACATAAAATTGTTATGTTATTCATTAAAGTAACTATTAATTAATATGGAAATTTTATTAAATTTTAAAGTTTAATAAAACTATCCTAAAAAAATGTGATTGAATTATATATTTGAAATGATAATGCATACATCCAAACTTAATCATAGAAAAGAAATATAAGATTATTTGTTAATTGTTTTAAAGTGTTTTATAATCTAAGGGTGAAAAACTACACACACACACACACAGACACACACACACACATATATATATATATATATATGTATAATACATACCATGCTTTTTAATGGTTTGGAATAATGAAAAGCTTGGAAAGAAACTAATATCTGAACTGGGATATCATTGATTATAATGACTATTATATAGAATTTTGTAGATTGTTTTTCCATTAATTAAGAAATAGGTGCATTTGCTTAAGTCAAAGGGATATGTTAATTGATGATAAGACTTGTAGAGTACCTATTATATTTTTTCCTTTATATATTAAGGAAAATAAACATATTATTAGTTCATAGTAATGATTAGACATATCTTATCATGTCTTTAGATTATATCTTTATCGTAATGGGTTTTAATATAATAAAAATGTAAAATTATATATGTTTCTAATAGATAGAATGATAACATCGGTACAACAATTATGAATATTTTTAAAATTCTTTATTTTTCCTAACAATCAATGAATTGATTTCAATGATATAGTAAAAATTTAAGTTTTCACATGCAATTGAAATAAATTTGAAGATAAATATTGAGTTATTTGAACATGCTATTATGTCAATGAAGAATCGAAAATATTTTTTAAAAAAATGATACTAACAAATTTGAGGTTTTTTTCTTTACCAGTTGTAAGGACACAAAAATATTAAGATTTAAGCCAAGAGGAATCCGCTGCAAATCTGAAAAAACAAATAGCATTTTTGCTTAATGTTCTTTACCTTGACATTATGGCCGAGTATTATTAACTAAATTATACGTAGATAAAGTTCAAACCTGGTTTTGCATTGTTAAAGGCCAATAGGAATATAGATAAGTGTAACACGGTTGCAAAGTCCAAATGTTTAGAACCTGTTCATTTAAAATAAAAAAAAATAATAACATTAGTACATGTTCTCACTAAGAATTTGAAGAAAGGTCTACAACAAATTTTAATTTAATGTTATAACTTATTAAGATCATCTTGCATTTTTTTAGATCAAGGAAAAAACCAAAATTTAGTATGTAAATTTTTGAGATTTTATAACATTGAAGGCTATCAATTCATAAATAATTGATATATAAAATTGTTATGCTATAAATTTAGGTAAATATTAACTAATATGGAAAGTATATTAAATTTTTAAGTTTAGTAAGATGGTCCTAAAAAAACTTGATTGAATTATATATTTGAAATGATAATGTACACATTAAAACATGATTAGAGAAAAGAAATATAATATATATATATATGATTTTTAAGCAATACAAATGATGAAAGTATGATTTATTTTATTATTTTGAAGTTTGAGTGTAAACTATTAAAATTCATTTAATATAAAACATAGAGAGAAAATAAGTAATTTGTAGGCAATATTGAGTGGTAGAAAAATGTAGGTTATACAATTAACTGGTAAAGCAGTGAAAGCATCAGAGTTCCTTGCCATCTTTGCTTTCCTTTGGTGCATGTTTGCAACTACCTTCACTTCTCTTACGGTGGCATCAGTTACCTGAATAAAAAATTGGAAAAAATAATAAAAAAATTAGTCTTTGATATTTGAGTTTTGAGTTTAGACTTGCAAGGATTTTGTATTGTTTTGTTTGTGATATATTAATTTAAAAAAAAAAAAATCATACCTCTTTAACCATTAGAGTCTTAGGAATCACACTGAACAGATGAATAAAAGATTTGAGTATTGTCATAAGAAGATTTTCATTAAATGAATTAAATAAACATAATTTTTTTTAAAAAAATAATACCCAAGAACATGGTTTCCACCATTAAAGACAGCTTGAGAAATCAAACCCATTAATCCAACACTCCCTCCTCCATACACTAAATCAATTTTTTTCAACACCTGAAAAACAACATTTGTTAAAATCCTTTTAACAACCTTAATTCATTAACTTATTTTTATAAAGAAGAACGTATTAAAAAAGGAATGAAAGAGTAATGCAAAAGAAAACTAAAAGGAAACAAAAAAAAAAAATTAAACCAGTTCTTTGGCGAGATCATTTGCAGCATCACAACATCTCCTCTTATTCCCTTGGCTACTACCACAAAAAACGCAAATCCTCTTGAACTTACAAAGTTTTACTCCTTTCTCTTTGTCCATTTTCTTTCACACCGTCTATTTGTTTATATTAGAACACTGTAAATTAAAATAAACATTAAAAAATGGGGGAAAAAATACTATGATAAAGATTAGCTTAATAGTTTTAACAAATCAAAGAAGCAAACTTGCCTTCAACCATCAGCTACTAAGAGATCTGGATATTCAAAAATGGCACACAGTGAACATTAGGGAAAAAGTAATATATATATATATATATATATATATATATATATATATATATATATATATATATATATATATATATATATATATATAGTGTGTGTGTGTCTATTTTAAATAATTAACATGTGAAAAGATAGGAATCTGTAGCAAAGCATGCGAGTTATCTTCTCGTTATTTGTATTTAAAAAAAACTATAGAATTTGTTTATATATTAAAAAGAGTTTAAAAAATATAATAATTATAGGCAATCATAATATAAATATATTATTATTTTTTCTTAATTTGGTAATGTATATATATATATATATATATTACTTTTAAAGGAATATGTACTAATAATTTAAAAAATTTAAAACAAAAATAGTTATATTAAATTATTTGTTTAACTGTATTTTAATATCATCTCATGTAATAACTAAGCCATGTTTGATTTGATTTGATTGATAATATTTTAATATCACATTTTATAGTTAATTTCTCATTCATAATTTTTTGTTTTGTTTTTAAATAAAGTATATAAATTATATTACTATAAAAAATAATTTTTTAAAAAAATTTAAATTATAATCTGAAGAATTGAATTGTAGACATTTTAACACACTATTATCGTATTGATATGGCCTGGTGTGTCAGACCTCGAACGGCACGATGTTCACATCAACTAAATCTTTCCCTGTATACTGACAACTTTTCTTAATGTCTTGGTGTTGAGAGGCGGGCATGTTGTGTAGATTGCTTTATTGTTGTCCTCAAAAGCATTGGAGTACATGAGTGGGCATGACTTGGTTTATGATAGGCATATCAATGTAGTCACGTGTTAAAAGAATATATTGTTTGCTTTAATAATTATAACTGGGTGTTATTCGACAATTTCGCTTGTTGAAATTAATGTCATCCACCATGAATTGAAATTTTGACCATTCTTATAAAAAATAAATGACTACAGAATAAATTCTTATAATGATCTTATTAATATGTTAAAGTCATACAAATATACACTCTTAATAATATATAATATAATAATATTATATTAAAATTGTTTGCTTTATTTTAAAATAAATAAAATAACATATAGTATTTAATTATATTATGAGTCATTACTATATAATATTATCAATAAATATTAAAATGGGTCAGTTTGTAATTATACTATAATATTATTTCAATATGTTATATAGTTATAAACTATTAATAATATATAAAACCTAATTAGAGTTTGAATATTAATTAAAATATATAAATAGTAGATTGGATAGTAATATAATAAATTTATGATATACAAATTACTGTATAATATTTATTAATATAATTTTACACTATTAATATTGATATGTTAAAAAAATAATGTTTAATAAATTTAGTTTACTTGTAAAATGTTCTTAATCAATTGTTTTTAGTATTATAATTAATTATATTATATTATTATCAATAACGTTCTTTATTTTAATAGTAACAATTAATATCATATTTTTTAAAATCATTATTATATATATATATATATATATCTCTAAATGGAGAACATTTATTGAAAGAGAGAGTGAAAAAAAAATTATTTTTATTTAACACATGAAGACAATTCTTTAAGAAAAAACATGAGAAAAGTCGTGAATTGCAAGTGTTTTTTTTAGGATAATTCATAGCTAACTCTTCATTGCTCTTTAATTGTTTAGAAGTATCTTATTTTCATCTTAATCTTCAACTCCTACAGCTCATCATTAAGTATAGAAAATTTACTAAGCAAATTCTCGTTAGCATCTTTAAAATCATACATTTTTTATTTAAGTCCATATAATTCTCTTTAACTAACATCTTTAATGACAGTATTATAAATATTTTGAAGATGTCATATAGTTTGCAAAGTTACTACATTTTCAAGGTTTTTGTAAATACCCTTAATTCCAGATTTGTCATGTTTTCCAAGTTTGTCGAGGTAACAACAATAACTTCTTGATTTTTCAATATTTTAAAAATTCACATGTAGATAAATTCAATTATCATATTATTAGAGAAAAAAATCAATAAAAAAACTAACGATAATAAAGTAGAAGATTCTTTAATGTATAATGAAATAATTTTTTTTAACACTACTTGTTTTAAAAAAATAACAAATTATCATTTAAAAAAAATATAAACTTAAGTTTTCTAAAAAATAAAAGCTAAATAAGATATTATATATATAGCTTATTGTTAACGGTTGAACTATAAAAAATAAATCTTTAATCAGATATTATAAATACAAAATTTAAAACTTTAAAAAAATCTACAAATACCTATATATACATATACATAGCTTATTGTTAGTGTCTGAACTATATAGAATTTTTAAAAATATATATAATCAAATATTATAAACAAAAAAAAATAAAAGTATACTGTTTTCTCACGGGTTTAATTGCATGACTTTGAAAAAAATTAATAAATCAAGTAGAACCTTTGGATGTGACTTCACAATTATCTATTATTTTCCTATCCACGAAAGCTCTATTATTGGTTGACCCCTTCAAGTAGAGCCTAAAGGCGCTATTTCAGCAAAAAAAATGAAAGCATGTAAGAAAAACTATATTTAATTAATATGAATTAATTTTAAGTTTTTTAAAAATATAATGGTACGTTCATTGTACTTGCTAATTTTTAAAATGAAACAAAATAACATTCTCTACATCAACCCTTTTCTAAAAAAAGATAAAGTTAGATTATGAAAAGCCATGGAGACATTTCATATCATGTCTTTGTCATGACAAATTATTTAATAATATATATTATTTAATAAAATTGTTTTAAATTCGTGTTAAAAATTATTTAATCAATAAGGATTCCAAGATTATATATTATTTAATAATACAACAGATTATTATGTTTACAAAATAATTTAGTTACATAGACAAATATAATTAATTGATTACGATATAAATTGTTGAAATAAATAAAAAATATTAATGAAAATTAATTAGTGCAAAAAACTTTGAGATTTAAATCATGTGTGAAGTAATAATGTTTAATATGAAAACCAAAATTAAAAAACAACTCAAAATCTTTTTTAAAATCAGCCACCATTATATCACATAGGCATATGTTTAATTAACTAATTTATAATTTTCTAAAAATGTAAATATTTATTACACCGAAATTTTTTTTATTGTTTTAAAATAATTAACACATATTTTTTAATTTTATAACTATCACATTAATCTTATAATTAATTAATCCTTATATCATTCATTGAACCAAATATCAATATCATTTTTAAAATATTATATATATATATATATATTTTAATTATGTTTGTTATTGAGTTGTCAAGAATAACGTCTACTAATAAAGTTTTGCAATTTTAGTTTTTTTTTTCCAAAATATTAGGAAGAAAATGAGATTCATTAGAAGAACAATAGGGAAATTTTCTATTTTTTATATTCTCTAAGAAAACAACACCTTGTATAAATTTATTTTTAAAATATTTAAAATTACCTATGATTTTAAAATGAAATAAATTACTTTGTTACTTAAATAATTCAGTTACAAAGGAAAAAAAACAGTTAATTACTATATCTTATTGTGGAAAATTTAAAATATTCATGAAAATTTATTAGTTTAAAAACCTCACCCACTTGAATAATGTTTCAAGTGTTAATTAAAATCTTGAAACATGTTCGAATTGACAATTTAAAAATTATAAAAAGACCTTGATGTTATTGGAAATCAATATCAATATGCCATTATTTTCAAAGAAAAATTAACCATCTTATTTTTATCTTTTAATTTACTGGAAATTGCCAAAAAAAACCCTCTAAGTTTGTAAAATTGCCAAAAACACCCCGTTAGTTTTGCAATCCCTAAAAACCCCCTCCTTTTAAACTCTATGTTTTTCAAACCCCCAAAGACTGTAACGGATGTGAACGGAGTGAGTTTCAAATTTTATGGACGAAAATACCCTTGCATGGGGAGTCGTGACTGTAGCCTTCTCGGCGGTATGAGAGGAAGTGGGGTGGGTTTCCGTAGGGTAACTCCAAGAGACGAATTTATTGCAGCCGTTTACTTGCTTTTTCTCAACTCGCGTCTTGACTTTTCCATTTCAGAAATCGTCTCAGAGTTGTCTCTACCGGCGAAGCCTCTGTAATTGGCATTTCAACAGCTTTTCCCTTTCCACAGATATCTCGAAGGAGAAGTCCCCTGCGTAACTAGTTGGCATTTCATCAGTTTGCAATCTAAGGTATTGAGTATGGTTTTATGTTAAGCTGTACATTACAAAGAAAGATTTTTCGGTTTTGTTTTGTGCTCTGTTTTTTGTTGGAAGATATTGAAGTCTGCGAGGGATTTCTATTTGGGGTTTTGTTAGTCTGCGAGGAGATTTCTCGGCTAGGGTTTTTGTTTTTGTTTTGCATTTTCGTATGTATACACTATCGAAATTGTTTTTTTCGATTATTATGATTTGTGTAATATTTATAATGTACATTTTCCCTTTCGTTTGATATGGTTGCAGTTTTACAAATGAGGTTGACGTTTAAAAAATGAGATGTTACAGTTCAAAAGTTGTTGTCTCTGTTTAAGTATTCCCGTCTCTGTTTAAGAAAATGGGTCTCATTTAACATTTGATATCTCTGTTTAATAAGCGAGAGGTTACCGTTTAAAAACCTTATATTTCCGCTTAAACTTTTTGTCAATCTGCATGTTGAATGTATTGTTATTGTCGCGAGGCTTGTGATTATGGCGGTCAACCCTAGTTAATGGGCGATGCTATTTGACACGGTTGTGGAGACCTTAGTCGAATTGAAAGTTAACATGACCCCTCGACCTTTGGGAGATTATTCGAAGGACACCGTTTGCGTGCTTCAACGAGTGGAAGCTATATACCAAGAGAGGGCCCTTCTTGATTCTCTTTTGCAAAGATACGATGGTCGCACCAATAAATTCGAGGATCGGGGAAAGCTCTCTGAGTTTCGAGGCCCTCGGGGATGTGGCCCTCATTCTTGAGTCCGCATTGCGATGGCGGCGCGATCGTGTTTTCGAAGAAGAAGACCCGCTCAGCGTTCGAAGGGTGGTATTTATCAAAAACCTACGAGAGACACAGAGACTCCATCAAGAGCATTCTGGTGCAACTTGTTCGACAGAGGGGAGAAGAAGATAATTTTGTCAAACTCCCGATGGTGTACCTCATGGAGTGCAGTACTCTTCCCAAATACATCATGCTCGGTTCGAGCTGGATCGTTGATTACGTCGATGATCTACCGACCCATGGAGGCGATCACGCATGGGCGCGAGCGACGCACAAGTGGCTTATGGAGGATATTCCCCCAGCGCTGCCCGAGTGCAAGATAGATGCGCTAGGAAGAAAACCAACACAGGGTACATTAAGGGTTGCTCGGTTGCGCTTAACGTCCGGTTTCTACGAGTGACCGGAGCGGGAAGAAAGTCCGCTTTGGCAAGGTCCCAAGGATCTTTGTGCTACGGTGAAAGTACTACGGAAGCAAGCGACGGTAGAAACCAGCTTGTCATCGCTCGATGGGAAAGAGGTAATAAATCATGGACAATGTTTAACATAAGTCTTAATGTTTAAACATATTATTTAGTGTTTAACTTTAGTATTTACCGTTTAAAACTTATTCATACTGGTTTAAATATTTTGTTCTCCGTTTAAATATATTCTAT
This sequence comes from Dioscorea cayenensis subsp. rotundata, assembly GCF_009730915.1. NCBI lineage: Eukaryota > Viridiplantae > Streptophyta > Magnoliopsida > Dioscoreales > Dioscoreaceae > Dioscorea > Dioscorea cayenensis. Next base: position 7,282,011 of record NC_052489.1, read on the forward strand.
AACGTTTAAATATATAACCAATCTGTTTAAATATAGTTTTTTACAGTTTAAAATGAATGATTTCGCTGACATTGTTTGGTTTACATATGTTAGTTTCCTGAGCTGGTTCGGCGAATGCTGAAGAAGAAATATTTATTGGGGCCAACCGACGGATGGATGCTATTGCTCCGTAACCACTTGCTCGAAGGCAGGATGAGAGGGCAGCATCTATCGTGCGCGCTCGACGTAGTTCTCCTACTTCCAGCCCACCACGCGCACGCAATCCTCGACGCCGGAGAAGCCCTCCCCCACCCCGTAGATTGCAACAACCCCCTACCACGACAACGACGGTCTCCCCCAATTGTGGCGCCCCGACCATGGCGACCACTCCGACCGTGGCGACTCAACCCGGCGACATTAGACGAAGATGTCACCGCAACTCTTATGCAGGCGTGCCAGATATTGATGACCCAGTTTCCTCGGCTTGTTGCTCGTGTTGAGGCACTGGAGGGACGTTCACAACCGACTGCGCCATCCCTCCAAAGAACCGAAGCACCCGGGACGAACGAGGCGTCGGAATTTGACGACGACGACATCATCGGGAAGGTCATTCCAAGACGGCCACATTCGAAGAGACTTGCGAAAAAGAGGAGAACAATACGGCCTCTATCTCCACCGCCGGCTGACGATGAAACAATGGCAACACCATCGGCGGCTGATGCTGTTACGGAGACTGTCGCCGTTGATGACATGGCCATGACGGTGGAGGACATCGTCGATGATGTGGTCGTTGCCGCGGTTGAGAAGGTCGTCAACTCTCTTCTTAATGAATCGATGGACCCGGTGGAACCGGTTGCCGAGATTGCGGCATCAAAGATGGACACAATCCTTGCAGATCAAGAACAAGCTAAGGGTGTGTCTCCCGATGATCTTGTCGTCGTGGCTACCCGGTTGAGAAGATCGTTGAATCATGCTGACGTGGCCGTGGTTGACAGGATCGCAACGAAGCAGGACACAATCCCACCACAAATACAACCATGTAAGGATGTGTCTGCAGTTGATGTTGTCGCCGTCATCCCCGCATTGAAGCCAGGCACAATCCCACAACAAGAACAACCATGTAAGGATGTGTCCGCAGTTGATGCTATCGCAGTCGTCCTCGCATCGAAGGAAGATGCTGCTGGTGCTGAACACCGTGAAGATGCAACGGCAGTGCCCCATGAAGACCCCGACCGAGCAACGAGAGAGATGATTAAGGCCAATCAACAATGGGACCAGACGCCTCGAAAAGCTTTTATTCCAAAAAAAAAAAAATGGGTTGGCATGTCTCGTCTTAACAAATATGAGCAGGAGTTGATGAGGATCTTCCTCAACTGCTCTATGGACGGGTAAGTCTTAAGTTTTTATGATAGTGTTTAAAATTTGTATTATAGTAATTAACGATTTCGGATGGTAAAATGTCTTTATGTTATCATTTAATTTTTCTACTTAACGTTTAATTATATATAATATCATTTAACAATTGATAATCTCAGCACCACAATTGATAATCTCATTAACAATATGGTCTTATTATATCTTATCGTTTAACAATTGATAATCTCATTAATTATATATTATATCTGTCAGCACCACACGGGACAAATTGTACACGCTGCTTGAGGGGAAAGAGATGGTCACAGATGATGTGATGGACGCTTTCGTATGCATTATACAAAAGTCGCTGAGCAAAGAGCCATATCCTTACAAGAAGCGCGCCTCCATCACCAGACCGCTTGTGCTTTTTATGTCAAAGCAGGACGACGCACATGATACAATTTTGTCTATGGTCGGGGATGCTATGCGCAACCTGCACGAAGTTCAAATTGTCATCCTCCCGATAATCATGAATGGCCACTTCCATGTCGTCGTCCTCGACAATGATAAAAAAGAATACAGGCATTATTCTTCATGTCCGGGGTACGACAAAGACGCGTTCGACATGGTAAGCTCTTTAATTATGTCCGATTAATAGTATTTGGTATTTAATCGATATTCTAATCTCAACTTGCATATCTCGACAGCGGAATCTATTTGACAATTGTGTCGATATGGAGTTCGGCGAGTCGGCGACGGCAAAGTACCCACTCGTGCACGACATGGAAACCCCACGCCAGAAACAAGGAAGCATCGATTGCGCCGTCTACGTCATGCAGTTTATCGAGCAATTACTTTGGGGTGAGAAGTTACGGCTACCGCAGACAGACGTTCCTTACCTCAGATTAAGATATGTTACCCGCATACTTAAGGAGGGGAGGGCAGCCGACGTCACAAGCGGTTTAAGATTTTTGACCGAAGAACATGTCTTGTATATCTCAATGTCAATTTTGTTTTCGAATGTAAACATGGTCATTCAATTCATTGTTTTCGTTTCGGAATAACATGACTTGTATATCTCAATGTAAATTTTGTTTGTTTTCAATTGTAAGGCAGGTTAAATTTTATTCAGTTTCATTTCATTGTTTAATTTACGTTGTAATTGTGTACATTTCCGTTTAATTGTTTAAATATACCATATATCGTTTAAACATCAGTTGAAATATTTCAAATTACAGTGTATCCGTTTAAAATAACAATGTCTCTGTTTAAATACATTCAATTCGTTGTAAAGAGTAAGAGTTTAAATATGGAAAGTTGCCCATCAATACACAATGTTTCCCTGTCATCGTCGGCTTATTTACAATGCCTAGTCGGCGACAGTTTCATTGCAAGATCGTCGATTGTGACCGGATCCATGGCAGCGGCTGCAATGTAACTCGCGGACATCAAACGCTTGCGACTCGATCCTCTTTCGTCTAGGCCGCCCAGGCTGCCTTCTCGTCACAGGCGGTCGCAAACGAAGCTCACGATTTCCGTCTGAAGGCCTGTCATCGTCGGGTATGGGGAATATAGCTTCCTTGTACGCCAGTTTGTAATTGTCGACGGTGAAGTACCCGCTAATAAATCGATGTACGTTGGTGTCTGTCTGCATTATTGCTGCGCAAGCGTGTTTGCAAGGGATACCATAAACTTGCCACCTTCGACATGAACAAGTTCTGATGGCTAGATCCACAGAGTTGCTGCACTGGTCGATCACTTTGTAACGATCATCGACACAACGACCAACACGAAGATTTCGGCTGTCCTCAACAATGATCTCTACCTTGGAATGTATGTCTGGGCATAAGTAGGTCTCCCATTTGTTCGCTTGCTCACGCCGGTTACATAACATGCGCATCAACTTGAACCTGGCAAATAAGGTTAAACAAAGACAGCGATGGTTAAATAATTCGTAAACATGTTTAAACATTATTGTAAATATTTAAACGAAAGGATTAATATTTAAAGTCAGACAAGTGTAATTAAACAAAGATTGGGAATGTTTAAAGGGTAACACTAAATGTTAAGTGTAAACCAACATTCGCAGACCTTATGGAGTCGACCATTTTCGTCACCGGTAAATGACGAGCTTCCTTGATCCAAGCATTGAACGACTCCGCGACATTTGAATACATCTCACCCCAACGATCACCTCCGAACAGATAATTCGACCAATGTGCCATATCCGATTTATTAATCAACCAGTGATGAGCTTCGGGTGATGTGGCCTGCAATTCATTCACGGTATCATCGAAATCTTTAGCCGTGGATACCCACGCAATGCGGAAGCATATAGACCAGCACTCCTCCCTCAATGCCTCCCAAGTCTGACATTGGCTTTCATAAAATTGGCCTCCAAATGTTGAAGACAGTATGCATGTGGCGAAGAAGGGAAGACTCTCGCAATTGCGCTCACAAGGCCTGATAAGTGCTTGAGTGAACATGTTTTTATGCATGTTTTACATACATTGAGCATCATATTTTATTCGGTTTATGTCTCATTTCGTGTATTAGGTGTTCTTTTATGCATATAGGTTGTGAAGGCATTAGGATTTCAAAAGGGAGCGAAGATAGGCTATCATGGCATAATATTGGGAGTTCTTGTACAAATCAAGTTGGAAGACACAAGAGGAGTTCGTGTATGAGGAGATGTGTGCCAACTTCCATAGTTTTGCAAGCCAAGTTATTAATGGAAGGGCACAAAGGCAGCCATGTCTCCACATTCCTCCTCTTTGTAAAGATTTCAAGACCTTTCAAGACGCATTGATGAAGGAAAAGCCGTATAGCCTACCATATGATCGTGTGCCCGATCGTGTGGCCTTAAGAGGAGATTGTTTATCATCGCGCGTGGAAATTCCTGCAGCCCACGCGGGCGCGTGGGGGCACGTGACAGACGCGTTGTGAGGCTATAAATACACCTTTTGGCCGATTCTAAAGGGACTTTTTGCGGAGCTTTGAGGAGAGACATTGAGAGAGAGGCGGCTAGGGTTTGAGGAGAAGGTCTTCGCCAATTGAGAGGGAGTTCTTCACCAACTTTGATAGGTTCCTTCGACGTCATAGCATCTTGGGGAGCCATTGGCGACCTAGCTCGGAGAGGAACCCTTCAAGACGTAGAACTACCAATCAAAAGCCAATCCGGCAATTCGAGGGGGGTTTTTCTCTATGGGTTTTTATTGCTTTTTCATTGTATCCATTATTGTTTTTGTAACTAGGCCCATGGAGGGCTAAACCCTAGTGGGTATTTGGGCATGTGAACCCTAAGATTTATATTTTTTGAATTGATTCTCTTAATGCTTCTAGTCAATCCGAGTTGTCTTGAGTTTTTAATCTTGTGATTTAATTGCTTGCTAGTGTTGTTAATCCTTGTGGTTGATTTACATTGCATGATTTAATACTTTGATGTGAGAGGTCTCCATTAGAGTTAGATTTCCAAGATTAAAAGAGGGTTGAGAGGGTGAGCCTTGAGATGGAGGAGTGTCCCCTTTCCCCTTCGATTGAGTGTTTCCTATCTCCGTATTCCATATTCTCTTTGCAACCATATTTGGTGTGAGGCGTGAGATTGCTCAATTTCTCCACTGGGACCTTGTAGGGGGTTAGGATCCTTCGCGGGAATTAGGGTTGGATCTACATTTAGGAATCGGTTTCACTCTTAGGTTTCCTTATAGCATAATCGCGGTCATATAGGGTGTGAAGTGTTGAGATTGGTCAATTTCTCCACGGGACCTTGTAGGGGACTAGTGCCTTTTTGCTTGGAGACAAGGATTGGTTATCGTTGGATTACCTCGACTCATTAGACTCGATTCTAGAGCATTTAGTGAATCTTGAGCTTCAAGGAAGATCTTAGGGGGATCATTGCCCGAATACCTCATCCTTAGTGATTGAGACTCTTCTACTTTATTTCTTGCATACTCGTTTGCTTTTGCTTGCAATTAGTTCACTTCATCATATTAATTGATGCCGACTAGATAATTGAGAAGTGGTTATTACTAATACTTCCGTTCCCTGTGGATTCGACTACCCACTCACCGGGGTAATTATTACTTCGACACCCGTACACTTGCGGTTTACACGCATATTCGGACGTATCAAGGCCCTTGGACCTGTCCGACACGAAAGTAATTATCTCATGATAATCTCCATCCTCGTATAAAGCATCGCCTAACTTAGATATGAACCAAGTCCAATTGGCATCGGTCTCGTTGTCGACTATACCGAAGGCGACGTGGAAAAAACCATTGTTTCCATCTTTCCCTGTGGCACCCAGTAGTGTACCCCAATATTATCCAAGGAGGTGGGTACCATCGAGAAATAGCAGCGGCCTGCAAGCCCTCTTGAATCCCACAATACACGCGCTGAAAGAAAAGAATCCACGTTTAAAACGATCACCGTCTCTTTCCACGATCGCAACGCTGCCGGGATTTGTCTCAGCCACCTTATCCACATACCAAAGCAAACAGTCGTAGCTGGAGACGTCACTGCCGTCGAGGACCACCCGGGCATGCTCTTTTCCCAACCAAGCCTGCTTGTATGGTATGTGGACACCATGTTCCCGCAACATGTCCTTCTGAATGTCGATGGCCTTGTACAAGGGACGGTCCTTGAGCTTCTGAATCACTCGTGCGCTAACCCATTTTTTGGACGCTTTCGGATGCGACGCCGAACCTATGCCACCACCGCAAGTGTGTGACGGGTTGATTGTCTTGATTCTGAAAGTATTTTTGTTATACTCTTTTGATGCATGAAGGCGCCAATGACAACCATCGGCAGCGCATTCCACAGTCACCCGATGTTTTTCGTTCTTTATGAATTTGAAGTCAAAATTCCTTTTTATTGCATGATTTTGAAGTATATCCCTGAAATGTTCGACACCGTCAAAACGTTGTCCAATATCCAACGACAGCACTTCAGAATGATCTGACGAGGAAGGAAGACATCCCACACCGTCAGGGTCACCATGGGGATGAACGGGAGCACTGGCAGAATCTGAATTCCTGCCAACACTTCAGTCAAATGAAAAGATCAGTATGTTAAGCGGTGAATATAATGTTTAAGTGATAATGACAATATTTAAACGTTAAATTAAATACTTAAGAAGTTAACTAATAACGTAAACGACTAGTACAAGATGTTAACTAGTGATGGACATATTTAAACACTAATGACCCCAGACAACTGGAACAATTAAAAGAGAAGGAACTTACAACGAGTAAAACTCGTTTTCATTAGGATTCGGCAATGGCACATTTTCTGTCTCGACGACAAGATCAACTACAGCACATTTGAAGATGGAGTGCACGTGACACATCCGCTGGAAGTCAACATCGTTTTCTATTGGGCAAACCGTTTTATATCCATCTGGTGTGATGAACTTAACCCTGACAAGAGAAACTTCGAGACCCCATCGCTCACATATCTCAGCTAACACCAACTCCCAAGAAGTCTGAGCCGTGAACATTAGCACTCTTCCCTCCCCGTTGAATCTAGCAATACCACAAAAACTCTCCATAATATATCGGCCGAAAACCAAATCGTACAAACCAAATGAAATGAAGAACAAAAATAAGCCGAAGAAGAAGAAGAAGAAGAAGAATAATATGTAAACAACAAACAACAGTCAGATAGGCAAACAAAAAAAATGCATATATATATCACTGTCGCGATGAAGACAAAAAAGTGCATAGAGGTTAGACTAGACATGATGTGATTGGGCGGTATTTTTCCCTCCATCCCAAGGGCAAAAAGGAAAAATATATGCCACTGTCGCGATGAAGACGTATTGTCATCGCTCGATATGAGTATCTGTTTAAACGTCAAACTTTTTATGTTTAAACAGATACATATAGTGTTTAACATAACGATTACCGGTTTAAATAAATATATGTTATTGTTTAAATTGAATGCTTTCACTGACATCGCGTTGAAGATGGGTACCTCCTGGGTCACTGTTTAAACATCTTTACGTATTTTCTTAAACACCGTTGTCATTGTTTAAAGAGTAACTTGAGTATTGTTTAACTTTTTCTATTGTTTACAATGACGTTCTTTTGTTTCCCACATTGTTTTTACTAGGTCTCTGTTTAAATTTCAGAAGTTCACATTCAAATAAAACATTCGTTTACAACATTTACAAAACATTTACAACATTTACAACGTCCTCTCGGACTTTGGACACTCACGACTCGACCCTCGTATTACGAAACAAGTGTCTGTACATTTGAATGCTCACAGCGGTTGCATAACATGCGCATCAACTTGAACCCTGCACTAGCGTACAACATTAAAAAAGGGTTAAACAAACACATTCATGAAAACGACTATTAATCGATGTGTCATGGTCGGGACTTAGCGAAGATACTCGATAGTTAAACACGAGCGTAATAGTTGTACACCGACGTAATGTTCTTAAATGGTAACAAAAAGTCTCAAGTGATAAATATCAACCCCGTCTTAAAGGATGTTTCCTGATCTCCCTCCTATAGAGAATCCTCCGCAATCATGCAATACGTGAAAACTTTCTTTTCTTACCCAAGTCGAAAAGCTAGCTTAATTGCTTGCCCGTTATCCACCGCTGGAGAATCCTCCGCATTCGAGCGATTATCGCGAGCATTTCGGCTGAGGCGAAAAAGATAGTTTAACTTGTTGCGTGATTACGGGCCGATCGATTCTCAAGATAAGGAAGGAGGTTCACGAAACATCCTTTTCGAGATACAGTGGTTGTCCATGGGAAGAGGAGGAAGAGGAGGAGGAGGAGGAGGAGGAGGAGGATGATGAGGACTACGAGGAGTGGTTGTCCATGGGAAGGGTTCTTCCTGGTTATTTATGGTGCGAAGTCCACAAGTAGGCTGACTCTTCATATCCGAGAAAAAAATTAAACGCACAGTGGACCGACATTGACAAGATGATAACGAACGGGTGTTCGGATATTTATGTTACCGTGCATAAGAATTAATGCCGTCATTAATTCTTATGCACGGGATACCATAACCTTGCCACTTGCCACGTGCCACCTGCCAACAATTCAGATCAAACGAAAAAGATCACCGTTTTATGCAGATACTTTGAGAATTTACACGTTAATATGAAAAGTTATACATGTAAAGCTAATGTTAAACGGAGATGACAAGTATTAAACGGATATGACAATTATTAAACATATATGCATATATATTTAAACGGATAATAGCCAATAGTTAAACATTATTTAAAATATACAAATAGATAACCATAAACGAGAAGAACTTTACAACGAAATGGCACATGCTCTGCCTCGACAATAAAATCGACTACAGCTTATTTGAAGATGAAGTGCACCTGACCAATCCGATAGAAATCAACTTCATTTTCTGTTGGAGAAACCGATTTATATATTTCGGGTATGATAAACTTCACCCAGACTACCACAAATGAGCTACCATAATAAACACCTGCGGAATGGTCAAACTGATAGCAACGAAGAGATTCTCACCGTATTACGAAACCGGCAGAACTGAAGTCGAACAACTCAAATGAGGAGAAATGAGGAGAACAACAAGGTGTAATGCAACTCCTAGGCATTGTCTATCAGAAACCAAGCAGAAAACCCTTGAAAAGGTTGAACATGATGTGATTTGGCGCTTTCCTTTCCCACCATTTTCAAGGCCAAAAATGGGATTTCACAACATGGACCCATTTGAAGTGAACGGTAGGGGGTAAAAGGGAAGTTAAACACAAACGGAAGGGCTGTCCGGGGTGTGTAAAAGTAGGAGGGGGTTTTTGGGAAGTTTGGAAAATTACGAGGGGTGACCAGTAATTTTCCCTTTAATTTATTCAAGAATAAATATTGAAATTATTTAAAGGAATAATATCAGTATTTGTAGATAAGCACATGTGATGTGTTTAAATAAAATTTTTTAAATGTTTATTATTTATCCATGTCCACGATCTTCAAACTTTAATTTTTTTTATAATTAATATGAAAACAAGGGAAAAATTAGTATTTTAAAATTATATTTATTTTCTATATCAGTACATATTTTTATATTGATTACCATAATAAAACAATAAAATTTATTTAAGTTGTTTTTAAAAAAATAATTTAAAAGAGAATCATTTTTTAAACGCAGGAAAGTAAGATTCACAATTATAAAAAATAAAACAATTTCAATATTCTTTAAGACAATAAAAAATTTAAATAAATATGAGAAATTTTAACATTTTTTAAGGAATTAAAAAATTTGTAATTCCATGAAATAGACTGGAAATAAGAGTTGGAATGGATTACCTTTTCTATTTTTTTATATTTCAAAAAATAAAATTCTTATTTATTAATTTCATATATGTTTTTTTTTAAAATGTATATAAAAAAGGCAACTATTAAAAAAGATTAAAGAAAAATCGAATAAGTAAATAAATAAAGAAAAAGCTAGTATAACAACAAAAAAAAAATCTAATTTGTATTTAAGAGAGAGAGAGAGAGAGAGAGAGAGAGAGAGAGTTCATGTATATCTATTAATGTTTTTAAAAAATAAATTATTAAAAGTTGCTATCTTTTTTTTATTATATATATAGGTTATAATATATATATATATATATATATATATATATATAAATTTATTTAATTTTCTTTTCTTCCAATTGGCGATTCTTAGCACTTCAAAATATAAATTAATTTTATTAATTATTATATTTTACATTATCAATGTAATTTAATTTTACAAATCTGTTTGAGTTTTAATCTTCCTAGCTCTATTCTTATAATGTTTTTTTATGTATTTTAAACGGAATGTGGAAGAGTCCTTTACATAATACTATTATTAATTACAATGTTTTTTGAGCTTCTAAAAGTAAAACTTTAATCATTTTCTGTATTTACATATATATAAAAAAATTAAAAGACAATAATAATTATGTGTGTAACACTTTTTTATTTTTTATTTAACACATAAAGACAACTCTCAAAGCAAAACCAGGAGGAAAGTCACGAATCGCAAGTGTTCTTTTTTTAGGATGATTCATAGCTAAACCTTCGTTACTCCCTAATTGTTCAAAAATATCTTTTTTCATATTAAGCTTCAACTCCTCCAGCTCATCAGTAACTTTAGAAAGTTTAGCAGCCAAATTCTCATTTGCATCTTTCAAATCCTCCATTTCATATTTAAGTCCATATAATTCTCTTTCACTAACATCCTTAATAGCAATTTTATAAATATTCTGAAGATGTCTTATAGCCCGCAAAACTGCTTCATTTTCTGCTTCTTTTTTTAAATATGCTTTAAATCCAGATAGCTCATGCTTTCCAAGTTTGTCTTTAAATTTCACCTTCACGACAAAACTTGGTCCATGATCTGGCCCGCTTTTCTCACATTCATAGCTTGCTGATGGTAATTTTAATTTTTCTAGTATTTCCTTCAACATTACCTTAAATTGCGCGGTAACAACAATAAGTTCCTGATTTTCCATTTGTTTAAAAAATTACCTGCAAATAAATTCAATAATCAGATTATCTAAAGGAGATATTAATTAAAAAACTAAGATTAATAAAGTTGAAGTGTTTTTCCGTAAAATTTTTTTTTAGTTTTACACTTGTTTTTTTTTAAAAAAGAAACTATTCTTAAAAAACAAACATAAAAGTGATTTTTTTAAAGTAAATTTTGAAGGAATTTGACACAAGGCACGTTAATTTATTAAATAAATTATGGTTTAGAAATAAGTCTGATTTTAATTATTTTAAAATTTAATTATATGTTAAATTATAGAATAATTATTTAGTTTTTTATGAGTAAAAAATGATGCATTTAATTTTAGAAAAAAATTCAATTATCATATTATTATAGACAAATATTAATAAAAAATTAAGGATATAAAAAAATAATATGTTTACTTTTACACTACTTGTTTCAAAAAAAAAAATTCTTTGATATGATATCCAAATATAAACTACGGTTTTTTTGAAAAAAAAAAACATTTTTTTAATGTAAGTGTTGAAGGAAAATGACCAAGGGGATGTTAATTTATTAAATAAATTCTGTTTTAGAAATTGGTGTGATTTTAATTATTTTAAAATTACTTTAATATGAAAAAAATATGAATTCTGGTGGTTGAAATCGGAGAGCATATAATTAATTTTGGATATGATATTGCATTATATTTAATTTAGGCTATTTGGTGGTTTATTTTAAACTAGGATGTAAAAGAAATTAGATATTAATATAAATACTATATGTTAAATAACAGCATAATTTTTAAGTTTTTAATGAGTAAAAATAATGCATTTAATTTTAAATTATCTAGTTTGTTGTAGCCTGAGATATCTATGTACATGAATGTTGATGAAATTAAAACAATATATTAACTTGTTAATGTTATAAAATTTAAAAATATCTATAAACAGATATTATGAAAGCAAAATTCTTTAAAAAAACAAATCTACACATACATGGCTATTGTTGAAGTTGGTTGTATGAGAAATCTTCAACTCTCTGTATATATATAAAGGATTTAAATGTTAAAGATATTGTTAGATTAAAAAAAACTGTTTATTCACGGTTTAATTGTTTGCTTAATAATTTATATAGGTTTTGACTTTTTCAACATCCTAACAATCAATGCATAATGCATGATGCATTTGATTAAATTCTTTTCATGAGAGTGACAGTTAATGCATTTAATAAAAGTTGTATAGAGCCAATTGATTTAAAAGCATGCTTTTATTAGCAATGAAGAATCGTCTTTATTAGCACGAATTTCTATGGTTGAATTTGATTGAAATGAATGCAGGCTTTGCAAATTGCAAGAGGCCACATTAGTAGGAGTGATTACCCAAACAAAGAGCATCTTTAATGGTGGCTTTTATTTTCTATAGCACTACATCTATTTATGTTGAAAACCATAAAAAAAAAAAATTATTTAAGTTGTTTAAAAATATGTTTTAGGAGAGAATTATTTTTAAAACACAAAAAAATAAATAAATTATAATTATAAAATTTACAAAAAAGATTTTTATATTTTCTGTATCTACGAATAAATTTTTTAAAAAATATCATGTGATAAAAATTTTATAAAATAGAAACTTTTAATTATTATCATTATCCTCCTCTGAATCTTAAAGAGGGGAAAAAACAAATCAAACCTTGAATAAAAAATCAAAGACAACATACTTAAATGGTAAAAAATGGCCTTTGTGATTTATTTTTCTACAATCTAGTACCTATAAACAAAAAATAAACAATATAAAAAATATTAAATAAAAATTTCATGGGGATAAAGGCAAATAAACAAAAAAAATTAACAGAAATGGAACCATTTCTAGTTTTTTTTCCTCTAATATCCTACCCTATGAAGAAAACCATAATAAAAAACACAAAATCAATTATATATTTGAACAAACCATTCGAAATTATTTACCCTAAAAACCTAGATCACAATACTTTTGATGGTCATGGTGATGGTGATGTTGATGTCATTAATAGCTCTGGTGGCAGATTTGTTCTGATGAAGTTAGATCGGCACAACATTAATGACTGGAGAAGGAAAGGAAATCTGGCGATGCAGGTTGGCCGGTGCCAGACCTGGGGAAGTGAAAGCGTTAGATCTGGCTAAGGATCAGCTGCGGCATGGTAAGATCCGCCAGCAGTGACCGGTGGAAGAAGAGGCGGGCATAGAGGCGATTTGGCTCGGGCGGAGATCTAGCGTGGGTCAGAGGGAAATGTGTACAGTTTTAAAGATCTATAAAGAAAGGGGAAAAAAAGCAAGGCTAAGCTATGGAATTTATTTTTTTAACAATAAAAAATTAGAATATATACAATAATAGTGGAGAAATAGTATCTCAAATTTCGAAAATATTTTGTCAGAGTTATGATTGATTTTCCTGCAGACCATCAGACTCTTAATTTTTAGCTAAACACTTGTCAAGTGTTCAGATCATAAGGGATAGAATTAATATATAGTATAGATTATTTAGGCGTTATCGTGTTTGGATGTGACCTGTAATAAAAATCAAATTTAAAATTTTCATTTCCCCAACTAATTAATTTATTTAAGGATAAATGCAAGGCAAATATTTTAGATATATTAAAAGATATTTTTTAATTAGAATGTTATTTCATATTAAACTTTTATTGATGTGTTTGTGTGAAAATTGTTTATCCTAACAGATGTATATGTCTATGAAATAAATACTTTATAAAAATTTAAAAAGTAATAAGATTCAAATTATTTAATTCTTGCTCTAAATTTTGCCATTTAATATATATATATATATATATACACTTCGTCAAGGATTTTATTTATTAATTATTGTTATTTCTTTCTTTAATCAATGCTTAATTTATAGAAGTATATAATAAAAAAATAAAATAAAATTAGATATAAAAAGAAGCTAAAATTTCAGTCTAGGGGACCAAAATCTATGGGCCTATTTTATTTATTTTTTATTTTTCCAGATGCTAGAATAAATTTATAAATATATATATATATATGCATGCTTGGTCAATTATTTTAAATTGTTCAAAATGTCCCTCCATCTTTCTCATTTGATCAAAAAGTCCCTGTAATAATTTATATCCCCAAAGAAGTCCCTCCTTTTTGACATTTTGACTTTATGGTCCATGAAACACTTAACGTCGTTAGATTGAAACTGAAATTCCAATTTTGCCCCTAAGTTGTTTGTAAACTAAAAAGTAGTTTTTTAAACTGTTGAGAAGTTAATCAACATCCCCTCTCTTCGCCTCCTGAGAAACTTCATCGATTCTATCACCTCTTTTCTTCCGACACCAGAGAAAGCTTGTCCTCACTTGAGAAAAACATCGTCGGAGGGAGAAAGACATCACCGGAGGTAGAAAGTCAGCATCTCGGTGTACCTTGCATCACGAGTTGAACAAGTGGGAAGAGGAAAAGGTCGCACTAAGAAAAGGTGAAGATAAAGCCGCACACCTGTGGAACATCAATCCTATACTCCTAAGAGGTATGATGGCCTGATGGCATCTGAGGTCACTGTAATTTTTTTTTAGTTCAAGATTGTGCAATACTAGTTAAAAAGGCTTTTTGTGCCCTAATTTCAGTATGAGATAAGCAAAGGTTTGTTGATTTTTTTTTTACGTAGTTTCTACTTAGGGTTTAGAACAATATAGGAATCTTGAAAATTTCCAGTGTAAATGTGGAGTTGTTGTCCTGAAATTTTTTGGTTTTGAATGATAGAACACGCGACTGTGATTATTTTTACTATTTTTACACTAGCAATTCCCATTTATGTACAACATAATTTAAAACATTTACAATCAATTTTTAATATGTAGTTATATGTTCTTTGTTTACTTTCCAAATTTTCTATTTATAATTTAATTTTAGCCAATGACATAATGAAAGCTCGATGTAGTACTTTAGTAATGTAATTAGCACCATTTGCAATGTATGAACTGAAATCAAATATTTTGGTTGTGCATGTAAAAGGAAGATGGCCAACAAGTCCATCAATTATGTGAATGGATGATATTTCTTGGCACCAATCATGTCTACCATAAGGGATTTGAGAGAGAAGATGACACACAAAAACTGGGAAATACTCTGACGGACACCTTTTAGCCATTTCATGGACTTGGAGCCCATAACGCAAGAACGACCTATACTGGATTTGCTTATGCAAGTGTTTGATGGTAGCACAAAAATGTTCAAGCTGGGTAATAGTTATTTGCAATTTAGGCCAGATGATGTAGCGTTAATATTAGGGTTACATTGTGATGGTGATGCCATAAATTTCAAAAAGAGAAAGCAATGCTACACACTTTAGGAGGAGTGCTTCACAAAGACAGTAGACTGAGATAGGGACTGCCTAGTCAGATTTTTAATGAAGTTAGTAGAGGAAAAAGAAGCCAAGAAGGAGAAAAGTTTTATTAAGTTACTATTAGTGTACATTCTGGGCAATTTGCTCTTCCCGACCACCACATGTTCAGTACCTTCATGGTTAGCATACTATGTAGATGACCTATCAAAGTTGGATCAGTATAAATGGGCATAAGGCACTCACAAATGGCTCATGGAGGATGTGCCTAGTGCAGCTGTACGAGTGAAGGTCAGGTGTTGTTGGAAGACAATAAGGATGGGATATCTAAAGGGATGTGTTATGAGGTAACAAGAACAGGGAAAAAGTTGAGGTTTGGAAAAACACCACGAATTCTCTGTTATGGCCAGAATAGCTACATGAAACAAGTTGGTACGACTGCCTTGGTTAAGTCTCTAGAGAGAAGCCAGGTAAATAATTGTTTTACTTATGTTGGATTGGAATTACTCATAGGAGTTGCTATTCTAGCATTTTATTCATGCATAATGCACTGTAAATGGTCAACATTTATCGATTATGTTTTAAAAAATTGCTTTATTCTATAAGGTATAAAATATACTTTTATGTAACAAACTAACCATTTGACTTTTTGAAGAAGTGTTTATTATTTTGTATAAACATTCATTTTTTTAGGAAACCATGTAGATTTACATACTTGCATTTTCAAATACTTGACAATTTGTTCATGTTTCATATGTTGATATAGTCAAACCTTTTCCTTTTTTTATTGCTAATACTTGTTGTTCTCTGTAAGTTCTTTGGATTGACTCCAGTAAACCAGACTGAATCTGAGTTCATTGGTTCTAGACAAAGTGGAGCACAGATCGGTTAAATGGTTGTTGCCGAGCCATCTACCGGCCCTCGTGCATCAAGCTTTAGTAAGTCAAGACATGGCAAAGATAAGGAAAATGTGAAGAAAAGGCATTCTCACCCCAAAGATGAGCAACTTATGCAATTAGAGTCTTCCCAATTAAAGATTGGCATGAATTCCCAGTCCTCAAGTCCCGAGGACAATGATATGACATGTGACAAATTTCAGTTAAATGTTGTTAAGTAAAATTAGAGCTCTTAAGACAGCAATAAAAAATCTTGAAGAAAGAGCAGACGTACGTGATGAAAATCAAGATGTGCCCATCACAAGAAATCAAGACAAGCTCTGGTTAATCAAAAGAAGCCAACTCTGGCCCACCTCCGAAGAAGGTTAAAAAAGTTTCCAATAAATCACAGAAACCCCCAGTTCAGAAGAAAAAAATCAAGACCCAATATGAGAAGCTTGTCACAAGAGCTTCAAGGGCAAGAGGAGCATAGTTGGCATATCCTGCGCCCAAGCCCTAGAAGAAAGATAAAATTGATCCAAAAGAAAAAGAGACAAGGACAACTGCACAAAAGCCATCTGAGTTAAATGTAGCATATGCTGAAACAATCGATGATGTTGGGAAAATAATAGAGTCTCTCGCATCCTTGAAAAATGACCAACCAATTTCCCACAATGATCCCCTCCATTAACAACAACTGAAATCAACCAATGTGGTGATGGTGCAACCGAGAATACAGTGAAGGTCTCACGTGTAAATTTCATTCCTCCAAACAAGCGGCCTGAAGGGTTTGCACCCCTTGAAAAGATACAACAGCTGACTGTGCTTGTTTTCTTAAATTCTCGCATAGACAAGTAAGCTTTTATTTTCATAATACATGTCTGTCAATTATGCATGGCATGCCTTTTGATTTAAAGTTCTGTAGAAAGAATTAGTATAGGCATAGTTGGTTAGTGTTTCATATTTGTTAATAATACTTGTGGTGTTGTATTATATTGCCTGAATCTGCGTGGTATCCCACTTTGTTGGTTATATTCAGAGCTAATCATTTACAAGTTTTATGAAATTTTAAATATTTGATGTTATCGTTCTTAACCATGTCTGTAATAACTGTTTTCATATATTAATTATCAGAACCCATGTTTGGAGCAACAAATGTTCATATATGTTTGCTTTCCTAGAAGGTAAGCAGCTTGTGCCTGATGATGTTGTTGACGTCTTCATCTTGATGTTGTTAGAATCCTTGAAGAAATTTCCATCGCTCTACAAAAGGTCTGCCACAATCACTAGACCGATGATACTCGCTCTATCTGAGCAGCCCCGTTTATCCGATGGTGTTTACAACATGCTGACCCGCACACTAGATGACTACCCAATAGTGGATCATGCCGATTGTGAAGCACAAGCACTACCATCTTCTCATTCTCAACAAGGACAGAAAGGAGTATCTTCACTATTCGTTAGTAAGTAGCCCGATATATAACCAATCAGCATGTGGTATGGTATGTGTTATGGTTTTTTATTTAAACATTTGTACTTAATAAATTTCTTATTTACTTCATCCTTATTTTTTCCATTGATTTTACAGCATGCATTCTTTGAAAATTACTTGCAGCTTAAGTTGAGCATTACTGACACTAGCTCCTACCTAATGTCACATGTGCGAGAATGCCCGTAATAAAGGCAAGTTGCCATTGATTACTCCATTTACCTTATGAGATTCATGGAACAAATACTCAAGGGAGAGCAACCCCATCTGACCACTAGGGATGTTGCCTATGTTCACCTGCAATATGTTGCACAGATATTGGCCGACGGTTTGTGCCTAATGCTAATGAAGAAAGAGCACTCCGCAGTCAATAATGATGAGGAGCAGATAAATGATGTCGTCATGGAAAACCCACCCGCAATGGTCGAGGTGGCTGCACGTACAATGATCAATGACCCCAGTCCAACAACAAA
The DNA here is from genome assembly GCF_009730915.1 of Dioscorea cayenensis subsp. rotundata. Taxonomy (NCBI): domain Eukaryota; kingdom Viridiplantae; phylum Streptophyta; class Magnoliopsida; order Dioscoreales; family Dioscoreaceae; genus Dioscorea; species Dioscorea cayenensis. The sequence continues at coordinate 7,299,978 of NC_052489.1, forward strand.
AGTGGCTACGATAGATGACAAAGGTGAGGTCACATCAATGACGGGACCACTGAACAGTGAAGACAATGTAGCTCTAACCCCTTTAAATGTGAACAATGCAACAAATGACACTTATGAAGCCCCACTTGATGCATGATGATAGTTATCCTACTTACATGTTTTGTATGTGACGAAAAATTCTACTTTGAACACTAATTTGACTCCAGTAAGCTTTTGTTGATGTTTTTGTTTGGAAAACCATGGAATCTGTTTTCATATTTGGACAATCAGGTATAAAATGTTAGATCTCCTTATTATCACCAAACGTACACATTAACTATTTGATATGAGTACTTCCCTGAGAACAAAGTCAAAAATCTGTAATATAATTTAATATAAAATCAATACAGATGTAAAATGAGATAAATTCTTACATTATGATAAATGTCTTCACAAAACTAGGTCACTGTTTAATTTCACAAAACTCTCATTAGATACTGCATTAACTGTTTACTAACATATAAAGTCATTTCGAAATCAATAATACCACGTGCCATCAGGCCTTCTCATTTAAAAATTGCTTAACTCTTTGTGTGTTGGTAATTTGAGTAAATGTGTTCAATAGATATGATTCATTCTGCAACCACAACATTATAGGTAACTTTGTTATAGCCAAGTTCATGACAATGACAGCATCATAACTCCCGAACATTGAACGCTTGTGACTCGATCCTCCAGCACTTTGGTCGGCCAAGTCGCTTCTTCGAGATGGGTGGTCAAAGACGGAGATCCCGATTATCATCCCTATGTTTGTCTTGGTCTGCTATCGGGAATATTAGGTTCTCATATGTTGCCTTGTAAGCTACGACAGTATGGTAATCATCAATGAAATGATGAACATTAGTATCCATTTATATAATTGTAGCGCATGCATGTTTGTATCGTACGCTATACACCTCCCAATGTTGACAAGAACATGTTTTCTTTCATAAATTAACCGTATTACTCTAATGGTCAATAACTTCAAACTGTTCCTTGTTGGAGAACCCAATGACTAGGGTTCTTCTTTCCTCGATAGTTTCTTCAATCCTCCTATGAAGAATAGGGCAAAGATGTGTGTCCCAGTTCTGGCATTATTCACGTCTTCTATACATCATGTTCATAAGCTTGAATCTGCAATGTAACCATTAAACATTATATACAAAATGAAATTAGAGCAAAACAAAGGAAAAGGAAGCTAAGCAAACAATACAAATATTATTTTATATTAACAACAGATTTTGTATAGTTATACTATTTATAACTATGTATTAGATATTGCATTTTGTAGATGATATAATAAATTCTTTATCCAAAATGTAAACAAGAATTACTGAAAATAATCGCTTTTGTATGGAAAAGTGCACTTAAGGAGAACATTGAACGGGATTGCCATATCTTGCCAATAAACAATAATATTCGATGCACCTTATCGAATAGACCATATTGCATGCAGGATGATGTCGAGCTTCTCTAATCTAGGCATTGAAGGACTCAGCAACAATGGAGTACATTTCATCCCATCGAGAACCTTTAAATAGGTAATTATTCCAATGAATGACGTCTGATTTTTCGTACAACTAATTTTGCGCTTGTACAGACAAGAGTAAGAGTTGGTTAGCATAATAATCAAATTCGGAAGCTGTGTAGGCATAAGCAATCTTTATAATCAGGCTCCAGCATTCATCTTTCAATACCCTCCCCAGTCGGCTATTTGCTTTAAGGAAATTTGCTTGTAGATGTCGTAGACAGTAACCATTAGGAAGGAAGGGAATACCCTCGCAATAGCATTAATAAGGCCCTTCGAGCTGTCTGAGATGAACGTAATGATCATATCATAGTTTTGTTCACCATATAATGCATCACCCAAAGTCAATATGAACCACGTCCATTTCTCGTCTGTCTCATTGTCCACAATAGTAAAAGCTAAATAAAAGAAACCTTCATCGCCACCCTTGCCTGTGGCTCCTTGTAGGATACCGCCATATCTGCCAAGCAAATGAGTTCCATCAAGGAATAACAGTGGTCTACAGCCCTTTCGAAAACTATCAAGGCTCGTATGGAAACAAAAGAAACCACGCTTAAACCGCTCACCATCCCTATCAGTTTTGACGATGCTTCCTAGGTTAGTTTCATCAACCTTGCCCACGTATTATAGTAATAGATCATAACATGCGATATCACTTCCATGAAGAACCTCCCGCACCAACTCTTTACCCATCCAAGCTTATTTGTATTGACGATGAACACCGTGATCATGTAGTATATCCCATTGAAGTACCTGCTTACAAACCCATCTCTTTGAAGCTTTTGGATGAGATGTTGTCACAATGCCTCCACCACATGTATGACCACCATGTGATGTTTTGATTTTAAACGAAGGAAGATTACTTTCTCTTGAGGCATGGACACTCCATGGGTAGCTACCGGCAGCACATACAACAGTAACTCTATCTTTGCCATTTTTTATGAAATGAAAATTAAAATTGTGTTTGATAGCAAAATCGCATAGTGCCTCATTGAAGTGTTTTGCATCTTCATAACATTGGCTAACCATTGTCACATCATGATCAGAGCTTCCGCGAGAACTAGAGATTGGCATAGGTCGCATGGATAAATTTGATGACGAGATAGGCCAGGGATTGAATGAAGCGCTTTGTGAGATAGGATCCCTTGTGATGCCAATATTAATAATAAATAGTTAGTCATATCTATGAGCAAATATTACAACGCCCCTTGCGTATGTCCCGCAAGTGCACGGGTTTATCGAGTAATAAAGTCCCAAGTGAGTGGGTATCGTATCCACAGGGAGTAGGGAGTAAATATACTTAAATTTTTTCTTGACCAAGTGAAGATGAATAATGATTGTGTTGACAAGATGTAATGTAACCAAGAATAAAAGAAACAAAAAAGAAAAACACAAGTAAGTGACAGATAAGGCTATCGATATAAATGGGGTACTTGGATATTGTTCCGCCTAAGACAATCATTTTAAGTGCAAAACCGACTATTATGTCTCCCAACTAATGCATTAATGAGTCATGGAAATCTCCTTCAATACACGGTCCCAAATCTAAGATCAACCGTGACTAACTCTATACCATGTCCCGGAGGAGAAATCGAGCAATCTCAACACGTCGTACTCGGATAGAATCGCATGGAGTTCTAGGGATTCCAAGTGATAAACCCTCTTCCTATATATAGACCTTACCTTTTGGTCCATATGAGAGGTCCCTAGTCATAATTAAGCCCTAGGTGCTAAAATCACTTCAACGCTTCACTCCGTTACCTCTGCAACTAAGCCCCAGCGGAAGGTCATTCCTGAGCCCATTCACTCTACTATGACCGCAAAGAACTCAAGGAATTGGAGGTAGGATAAATCACATTGGAGGGGAAAGTGGACGATCCGCTACCTCTCAACTCACCCTCTTGACCCTCTGCAATCTAGCTTTGTCTAACCCTACTGTCTAATCCTCAGTGATGTTCCGACGGGTCGTGTCCATAACTAGTTCTCAATTCCCATACTGACAAGACCCTCTGCACGCATACACGAGGGTATTCAGTGAAGCTCAATAAACAAAAACAACTAGATTATACAAAAGATAGAGAAATGAATACAACTCGAGATAACAAAACTAAAATAAAAGACATACTCTGAAGGAAAATCCTTTCTGAGTAGTACAAGTCTAACAACAATACAAAATAAAGTAAAGTAACAAGAAAATAAAGAATGCATCAAATATCGGTGTCGCCCAGTGTTAGCTCTGCTGCTGCTGCTGCAAGATAATCGAAAGATGCTGGTGGATCAGGTGATGGTGAGGCTGGTGGGGCCGGAGGGGCCCTCGGCTGTAGAACATATGATGAGGCAACCTCTTGCTCTAAAATCTGCTGGAGCGTGTTGAAACATGCCATTAACTCGGCATACTGTGCGGCCTGTGTCACCCTAACCTCGGCGATCTCAGTCTGTAGCACTCCCACCGCGCTCTCAAGCCTCTCAAAATGATCATAGGCTCGAGATGGGGAAAACATGCGTACTAGGGGTGGCTCCTCTGCTACAGGAGATGCCTCGGTCTCCATTATCGTCGGCTGAGGCTCGGGGGCGGACTGGGAACCCTCGGCCAGATCATCCTCTCCCTCTATTACCTCTGGGGTAGGAGTAATCAGAGCATATACTCCTGATTGGACTCTGCGGACCATACCCATCAATCTCATCGTCTCCAAACTAAGGGGGACAGGTATATTCGTCTTCTCGACCCCATGAATCGCGTTCAGAAGACCCATACCAATAACTAGTCTCGTAATGTAGGGGCCCGAGAAAATCGCTCCTAATCTGGCATACTGCCCCTGATGTCGTATATACTCTGCGACGATGTGCCCTAGATGAATCGGTGTGCTCTGGACTATCGAGTATAGGTACAATAGCTCCTGCCAGCTCAACACGCCAGTATTATCACCACGCCCATTTACCAACCTACTCAGAATAGCGTGCAAATATCGGTAAACAGGTCAAGAAAGGCACGTGGCCTTGGACACCCCCGGTTCATACTGGCCCTGACCACATAATGCTCTGTACACTCTCTACGAGGTCAATGCTCCTGGATAATCTGTAGGTAACTGGGCATACTCCTCAGTATCTGTAAATGCCTCATACAAGCCAAGCCGAACTGAAAACTGAGAAATGCTGATGCTATGGTGATGTCCAAATGCTCTAAACTGAATGTCCTCAAAGTTGTCGAATTTCGCATAAGATCTGTCAAACTCAAATGATAATAAGACCACAAGAGTAAGTGTATGAATGGCTGGCTCCTTAATCAACAATAGCTGCCTCCAACCACCCATTGAAACGAGATCCTCAACCTCATTTGCTAATTCATCCCCCTTCTATATATCCCGCAGTATACTAGTGTTAAGGAGGTGAGATTATCCAAATCTCAACCTTGATAACCGCTCAAAACACACTTGATGCTCGGGAATAGCAAATCTTAAGCTTTCAGGCTCAGGGGATGACTCATGCGGCCGCTTATCAGCTTGCTTCCTCGACCGAGGTGCCATAACTGCAAAATTTGAAGGAAAATCGATCAAATAGCTCATAAAGTATTACTACAGAAATCCGCACAGTCGTGTGGAGTTTCACACGCCCGTGTGGATCCACGGGGCGTGACATCCGCACGGCCGCGCCTCATAAAGCCAAAAAATACACCGTTTTATCGGTTCTAGCTTCGTTCTAAGCATGCAAAACACTTCTAATTGCGGAAACGAAGCAACATTAACCAATTTTATCGATTAAAATCAAGAATTGACCATGAAAAAAAGGAAATAAGGCTTACCAACGAGTTTATCTGTAAAACTTTGAATGGGCCAGAAAACCTAGTGAGAATTCCACTAAAATGGCGGTACAAGGTCGGGAAAGAGTGCAAATGTGCTTTCTGACGAATTAGGAGCGTGAGAATGAAGAGAAATGATGAGACTTTAAAAAGGAACTCGCGCCTCTTGACGTTTTGTACAACCACACGGGCTTGTGGAAATTACCCACACCCGTGCGCCCTACTCACAGGGGCCAACGCACGCCCCTGTGGCTTCTCTGTCCAACTGAGAAAACTATCAAAGTGTTTCACATGCCCGTACAGAAATTACGCACAGCCGTGGATTCTTACTTGACAGTTCATAGGGACAGATGCAAGCCCCTGTGTCTTCTCGGGATGGAGGAGAAACTCTCTGCAGAGATCCACACGGGCGTGCGAAAATTACTCAGCCTTGTGTGTTTATGGGAGAGTCATCCACATGGGCAAGTCCACGCCCCTGTGTTTTCTTGGGATAAATTTGTAAGTCTCTTCAGGAAAATGCACGCCATTGCGGAAATTCCACACGGGCGTGGACCGTCACAAGGTCATTCACAGGGGTAAGTCCATGCCCTAGTGCTCTCTCTGGATGAGCTCTAAACAAAAATGAACGCCCGTGCGAAAATTCCACACAGTCATGTGTTTTCTCTAGACACTTCAAAAACACTACAGGCTCTGCAGAAAATTCCTAAACAAATAAATAAACTCAAAGCCTGCCTTACAAAGCAACTTTACTCAGAGAAAACACTAAAAATAAGCTCAAACGACGAAAATTCTCCTCCAAAACACAATAAATCACACGATGGCATAAAAAATTCATAAGAAAAATCACAGCAAAAGCATTTAACAATCAAGACACTAACACTCATTCTTATTCATGCAAACTCTAATCTAAGAACTAGGAAAACAGTAAAAACTTGGGTTGCCTCCCAAGAAGCACTTGTTTAACGTCAGTAAGGTTGACGTATCTTGACTTACCTAACGGGGGCTCATAGATGAAGGTTTTCCTCTTACCCATGACTTCAAAGCATGATGAGCAAAGTCTCTTATGGGTAGAGGGGGAGTTATCGGGCTTGGTACCACTTAACAAGGGTTCATCCACCTTGTCAGGTTCTTGCGCATCTCCAACAGCCTTGGAACGTTTCTTGTGGCGTCTCCTCACCCTCTTCATCTTCCGGAGCACTTTCTTCATGATCCCCGGAGTAGATGGTACTTCTTCCTTTAGACCAAGCATTAGCACTTCTTCGTTCTCCCCTTCTTGGTCTAGCAACCCCTCGTATGGGTCGGGATTGAACATTTTCTACATATATTCATCAATTATCTCATCAGGAGTGTCAAGAAAGTAAAGAGTATCATCAAAGTCAAGAGAATGTCGCATGGCTTCGGTGAAGCGGTATGCGAGTTTATCATCTCCAACCCTCAGTGTCAACTCCCCACCATCCATGTCGATCAATGCCTTGGAAGTGCGCAAGAATGACCTCCCAAGTATCAAAAGAACATCCGCATCCACATCGATGCCCAACACCACAAAATCTACAGGAAATATATACTTGTCAACTTTGACAAGTACATCTTCAATGATGCCCCTCGGATGTCTCACTATTTGGTCAGCCAATTGCAATGTCATCCGAGTGGGCCTAGGCTCTCCCAAGCCTAGCTTCTGAAAAAAGGAATATGGCATGACGTTGATACTGGCCCCTAAGTCCGCCAATGTCATTTCTCCACCCAAGTTGCCAATGTTGCACGGAATGATGAAGCTTCCTGGGTCTTTCTTCTTGTTCGGCATATTCTTTTGCAAGACTGCCGAGCAAGATGCATCTAGAATCATGGAGGCACTCTCCTCCAATTTCCTTTTGTTGGTCAACAAATCTTTCAAGAACTTGGCATACCTCGGTATTTGGGATACTGCCTCAACAAAGGGAATGTTTATATGTAGTTTCCTAAACAAACCCAGAAACTTCTTGTACTGCTCATCCACTTGGTTGTTCTTCAATCTAGAGGGATAAGGGATTATTGGCTTGTAAGATGGGGGTGCCACCTCCTTATCCTTGGTTGTTTCCTTCTCAACCTTTACGACTTACGGTGCTTCAACATTGGTCTTCTCACTTGGAAGCCTACTTCAACCTCACGACTACTTCTCAAAGTGATCGTCTTCACATGCTCTCGTGGATTTGTCTCAGTATTGCTTGGCAAGCTTCCCTGTGGTCTTTCCGATAGAGACTTCGCAATTTTTCCTACTTGATTTTCTAGGTTGTGCAATGAAGCGGTGTGGTTGCGAAGTGTAGCCTCGACCGATTGGAACCATGTATCTGATGATTGCACAAATCTAGTCAAGGTTTTCTCTAAGTCGGTCATTCGGGTTTCCAAGATAAACACTCTATTTTCCATGTTTGGGGCTTGTTGTTGTTGGAAATCCGGTGGTGTCATGACCTTTGGTTGTCCTTGGTTGCTCCACGAAAAGTTAGGATGATTCTTCCAACACTGATTGTAGGTGTTTCTATATGGATTACCTTGGTTCCTCATTGCATTACCCTCAAAGTCGACTTTCTCCACCGAAGATACATCACCAATAAAGATTGGGCAATCGGAGGGAGCATGTCCTCCGCCACACCCAGTGCAAGTAGTCACGGCCGCCACTCTATTCGAAGTTAGAAGGTCTAACTTCTTACTCAATGATTCCACTTGGACTACCAAAGAAGTGACTATATCTATTTCATGGAGCCCAGCCACTTTTTTCCTTTCTTGCGCATTCCATTGATAACTGTTCATGGCCATGTCTTCTACTAATTGTCGGGCTACTTCCGGGGTTTTACTCCCCATTGTACCTCCCGCGGTAGCATCTAGCAATTGCCTTGTACTTGGATTCAAACCATTATAGAAAGTTTGAATGATCATCCATTCAGGAAATCCGTATTGTGGGCACCTCCACAAAAAGTCCTTGAAATGATCCCATGTCTCAAACAATGATTCAAATTCTATTTGCACGAACGATGATATCTCATTGCGAAGTTTGGCCGACTTTCCCAGAGGGAAGTATCTAGCAAGAAAAGCTTCGACCATTTTATTCCAAGTCGTGATGGATGTTTTTGGCAAGGAATGAAGCCATTACTTGGCTCTTCCCTTAAGAGAAAATGAGAAAGCCCTCAATCTAATAGCGTCATCCGATACATCGTTAATCTTCAGCATATCACAAACTTCCAAGAAGTTCTCTATGTGGTTGTTTGGATCCTCATCGGCCAAACCATTGAACTGCGTTGATTGCTGAATTACCTAGATGAATGCTAGATTCAGCTTAAATTCGGAGCTGTAATCGTGGTTCGCACAATGCTAGATTGTGTCCTGATAAGTGCTTGAGTAGACATATTTTTATATATGTTTTACATGCATTGAGCATCATTTTTACTATGGTTTATGTCTCATATTGTGTATTTGGTGTTCTTTTATGCATATAGGTTGTGAATGCCTTGAAGAGTAAAAAAGAAGCAAAGATGGGCTATAAAGACATAATGTTGGGAGTTCTTGTTCAATTCAAGGACCAAGACACGAGAGGAGTTCATAAACATGGAGATGTGTGCCAACTTCCAAGAAGATTCAAGTCAATTCACTAGTTGGAAGGGCACAAAGGCAGCCACATCTTCATGTTCCTTCTCTTTGTGAAGATTGCAAGACCTCTCAAAGATACGTCAATGAAAAAAAGTTTTATAGCCTACCACATGGACGTGTGCCCGGACATGTGGCCTCAAGAGAAGAGTGTTTGGACCGCGTTTTGTGAAAAGTACTGTAGAAATTTCATTGTAGCAACACTGTAGCAAAATTACTGTTTACACGGCCGCGTGGAAATTCCGCGCGCCCGCGTGGAAATTCTTGCAGCCCACGCGGGCGCGTGAGGGCACGTGACAGACGCGATCTAAGGCCTATAAATAGCCGTTTTTCCCTATTCTTTCTCATCTTTTGTGCAGCTCTTGAGGGGTGAGACGGCTAAGGTTTGGAGAGGAGGTATTTGCGGCTTTGGAGGCGCTTCGTCACCAACTTTGATTGACTCCTCCTCCATCATAGCATCAAGGAAGCCACCGGTGAACCTAGCTTCGGAGTGGGTCCTTCATGACGTCGAAGCTCTCCATCAAGGCCATCAGTTCATATATAAGGGGGTTTATTTCTATGGTTTTAATGTACTTTCATTCATTGATGGTGTGTTTTTGTATGTTGCTCCATGGAGAGCTAAAAACCCTAGAGGGTATTTGGGCTTGTGAACCCTAGGATTCTCATCTTTTTGTGGATTTGCTTAGTGTTTCTATTTAATCCGAGTTTGATTAAGTTTTTAATCTTGTATTCTCATTGCTTGCTTGTTTAATTAATCCTTGTGGTTGATTGGATTTTGCATGATTTGTTACTTTGATGTGAGAGAGGTCTCCATTAGAGTTAGAACTTCAAGGTTAAAGAGGGTTGAGAGGGTGAGTCATGAGATAGTGGAGTGTCCCCTCTCCCTTCCGATTGAGTGTATTCTATCTCCGCTCCTTAGGCTCTATGCAACCATATTTGGTGTGAGGCGTGAGATTGAGAGATTTCTCCACCGGGATCTTGTAGGGGGTTAGGATCCTT
>NC_052489.1:7310933-7424680 GCF_009730915.1 Dioscorea cayenensis subsp. rotundata
CATCATCTTCATCTTCATCTTCATCTTCATCATCTTCATCTTCAACTTCATCTTCATCTTCATCATCAAAACATGGTATGTTTTGTGTGCTATTAGTCAAAGGTACTTCCACCGTGTAATTATCTCGAATAAGAGTATTATCATCATCAATTTCAATGGCGGTCATCAAATATATATGTGGGGATGCCTCATCTTCTTGGTATTCAATATCTTCATCATTTGTAACATCATCAATAATATACTTCTGCCTTATTTTAAATACTGCCACCAATCTTTTCTCCTTCGTCATCATTTCGAGGCACTCTATTCAACTTCGTTTGTATATGTGGCTCAAAGTAAAAGAAACAAAATCTAGAAATCTCTTCAATGATATAATCCTCACAAATAGAGCCTTCAACTTTGGCTCTATTTCTTACTTTTTTTCTTCAAATGATGCATATACCTAAAATTAAAAAAAGTAATAAATGTACCAGAATAAACAAATTAATTAAAGAAGATATAAGTTCAAGAGTTACCTCTCAAATTTATACATCCATCTATATTGTACTGGTCCCCCAACTTTGGCTTCATAAGCTAAATGTATTGGCAAGTGTTCCATAGAATCAAAAAAAGCCGGGGGAAATATTTTCTCCAATTTGCATAAAGTGATGACAATATTCTTCTCAAGCACCTCCATATTCTTAACATGTATCTCTATTGAGCATAATTCTCTAAAGAAACTACTAAGCTCAGTTAATGCATCGCAAACATCATTAGGCACAAGATCACGGATAGCAATAGGAAGTAATCTCAACATAAACACATGACAATCATGGCTTTTAATACCAATAAACTTGCAATCATCCAAAGAGACACAAGGCGATATATTTGAAACATATCCATCTGGAAATTTTAATTCCTTCACCCATTCACATACATCTTTGATGTACTCTTTGGTTAATGTATAAGATGCATTAGGCTTCATCAGTTTTCCATTAACTTCTTTCAATTCCAATTGAGGCTGCTTACAATAGTTTCTTATATAAATTCTTGCTTTCACATTGTCTTTAGTTTTCCACTTCACATCCATAATAGTATTAAAAATATTTTCAAATACATTTTTAATGACATGCATGACATCAAGATTATGACGGATAAGATTAGTTCGTCAATAAGGCAACTCCCAAAATATGTTTTTTTTCACCCAATTATGTTCTTGCCCAAAACCATGTATCTTTTGAGAGCTTGATTTTGTGCCAAATGTGATATTTGGGAGAATAGATATGCGTCTAAACATTTCCTCACCAGATAATCTAGGTGGTATGTCACCATTCTCAATTCTACCCTTAAGGAATTTCTCCTTATTTTTTCGAAAAGGATGATCTATGGGGAGAAATTGATTATGACAATCGAAAAAAGATGTCTTCCTACCTTCTTTCAAAAAAAAAAAAGACCGCGTGTGCTCCATACAATAAGGACATGCCAACCTTCCATGAGTGCTCCATCCTGAAAGCATACCATAAGCAGGAAAATCATTTATTGTCCATAAAAGTGCTGCTCTCATCTGAAAGTTTTGTTGCTTTGAAATATCATAAGTGTGAACCCCATCAACCCATAATAACTTGAGCTCATCTATCAAAGGCTGCAAGAAAACATCTATATGCTTGCCTGGACCTTTTGGACCTGGGATGATCAAGCTGAGAAAGATAAAAGCCCTTTTCATACACATTGATGGTGGAAGATTATATATAGTGACAAATACTGGCCAAATAGAATAAGGAGTAGAAGAATGACCAAATGGATTAAACCCATTTGTGCATAAGCCAAGACGTACATTGTACCTTTCAAATGCAAATGAAGGGTGAGAACGATCAAAATGCTTCCATGCTTCACAACCAGCAGGGTGTGTAACAACTTCAGGATCGTGTGCAGAAGCATGCCATGTCATGTGCTCAGCAGTCTTTCTTGACATATATAGCCTTTGAAGTCTTGGTATTAATGGTAAGTATCTTAATACCTTGTAAGGTATGCCTTTCTTGCTATTAGATCTTCCTAATTTATTCTTGGATGACCACAAAATGTACAATATGTTTTCTCTTGATTCTCCTTATAATACAACATGCAATTATTCGGGCAAGCATGTATCTTCTCATAACGAAGTCCGAGTTTGCTCATCATTTTCTTTGTTGCATAAAAGTTACCAACTAAAGTTTCACCTTTAGGCATCATGCTTTTAACTGCTGACATCATGCAATCGAAGGACACTTCACTCATATTACTTTCAGACTTGAGATTTAATAAAATTGATGCAGCCGACAATTTAGTATGTGTTTTGCAACCATCCCATAAAGGACAGTCAACATCATTTAATAAATTATAAAATTTTTTGTGCATCAGAGTTAGGCAACTCTTGTTCACACATGGCTTCATGATTCCCATTAATTTGTTGACCTATAGCATCAATCACCATATCCTTATATGGATTCGAAAACTCATCTCTCATTGTGCGTGATGATTCACCAATGTTGATTTCACTTCGAAAGGGCTCCCCATGTGCATCCCATCTAGTGTAATTATCCATAAAACCTTTGGAATACAAATGAAACTTGACTCCCTCTCTATCATGGAATACTTTGTTCTTACATTTTTTACATGGGCATCTAATTTTGTCTCTATGCACATACTTTTCTTGAGAGAATGCAAAACTTAAGAAGTTCTCACACCATTTAGAAAGTTATTATTAAGAATGCCATTAAAAATTCTATTGTGCATCCAACTACGATCATTGGCCATGCTACTTCTTAAACTGCAAAATGACATATATTAAAAATGACAAGGTGCACCCCACAATGCACTAGATTGGATAATTATAAAAAAAAATATATCATCAAGCTCCACATAATTAAAAGGATCAAGGCATATATAATTATATGTGGTGAAACAAGCATCTTTACATATCAATCTTAGATAAATTACCTTCTAATGTTGTAATGGATACCATCTACATGATTATTATGAACGTAGAATGGAAAACATGATAGTAATGATCCAAGCAAAAGAAAAAGAGAGATGCATGGTGTTCAATATCAGTCCATGTTATTTGATCTATTTAAATATTACTCCATTTTATTCCATAGTTCATGAATAAAGGAACAAAAACATAAGCATGGAAAGATAATGTAAGACTTTAAGCATATGAAAGATAGAACTAACCTTCTTTGAATATCTTGACAAGCCAATTAATTGGATATCACGAACTACTTTATATAAATCTCTTGTAATTATCAATTTCTGAAAATGGCATCTAATATTAAATAAATTAGCATATTAAATTCAAACGAAAGAATAACTCTATACATATGTCTTATGTGAACATTTATGCATGCATGTTTCATTTGGAGAGAAAAAAATTAAAAAAAAAAGAAGAAGGAATTGTCAATGAAAATAGACAAGTGAAGAGAGCAGCATATATTGTGAATTTTGAATGCTAGATTGAATCACAATATCTATGGCTACACAATGGATTCTATATATCTCATTTCAAGTGTTTATGTATAAGATCATACACTAATTACTGAATAATATGGTTTAATAATGAATTATTAAAGTTTATTTTATTTTATATATATATGTATAATGGTATAAATTTATATTACAACAAAGATATAAATTTTTATGAATTTTAAAAGAAATGCAACTCTATTATCAAAGCATCCAATATACATACATACATACATACATACATACATACATACATACATATATATATATATATATATATATATATATATATATATATATATTCCACAATTTACCAACAACTCCGTACTATTCTACTTTATAGGGGCTAGATCAACACTAAATTAAATTAACATTTGTTATGATAGTGTTAAACCAACATTAAAAACAAATTATATAAAAAGTGATGAGGCTTCCATATTATGCAAATATCATTTTTTTTTTGTCTTATTCTTAAAATATTCGAATGTGCTTGATCACTTAATAATTAAGCATTATATTTCTTTGTCCCATTTTATCTTTGTTTCTATTATGTCAAAGAACAATAGTAGATGTAGGCATGACCAAAAGTGAATGGATAATAGATTATTATATATTATTATAGACTATAGATAGATGAGATCATGAGATGATGATTATGCATTAATTAATTAAATTCTTCTCATGTATATTTCTTTATTTATTAATTAATTATCATATTTTTTATCCAACTTAATTATCATCAAATAGTTATTAAATTGCTTTAATATGTTGAATGCATACATATATTTGATTAACATAACCATCAAATCAACTCTATTGACATTTAATATACATGCTTTCTAGTAAACTTTTGAACACTATGCAAATCCCCTTTTATTATGTGCTAATAAAAATAAGGCCATATTCCAACATGAGAGTTGTTCTACAAATTCCAAATGAGATATTTCTTGTTCTATCATGCAATCTTTAACTAAATTCTTGAAATAAAAAATAATTAAAAAAAAAAAGAAACCAAATCATTGGTAGAATTATAAAGCAAAGGAAAATAAATAAATATATATATAAATAGATATATTAAGAAAAAGTTGTGAAGCTAGGGTTTGAATGAAGCCCTAATTCCAAAAAGATGAAAAGAGAGAGGGGAAGGAGGATTGATGGGGAAAACCTAAATATCAAAATTAGGGATTCAAATTAAGGGTAAAGAGAAGTATCAAGTATGGTACCTATCCAAAAATTCTTGTTGGTGGTGTCTTGATGCCTACTCCAAAGCTCCAAGTGGTTAAAAAAAAAACCGTAAAAATTAAAACTCTTGAAGAAGAAATAGAAAATTTAAAAGAACAACTAAAAAATAAAGGAAAAGGCATAATTATTCATGAACAAGAGGAAGAAAATACTTCAGATGATTAAGAAAAATAAAGAAACCATAAACTTTCCATGTTAACAACAAGAATTTAATCTCTGTTTATCTCTCCCTGATAAAGGTTTCACAAATCTTTATTATTCTTAAAAATGTAACTAACACACATCCTTAGAACTAAGGAGAAGATCCTTACATCCTTAGTCTCATCCTTTGTAACCATCCAAGTCCAAATGAAATAAAGAAGTCCTTCTTTGTTCATACATCTCTCTCTCTTTAATATTTGTGCTTATGCTTCTTTCCCTCTAACTCTTTAAACTTCTGCCCTAACCGTTACTTCACCCCGGATGAACCCCGGAATAAGTTGAACGGCATCCCCAACATCCACGTCCTGACGGCTCTGTGGATCTAGTGGTATCAGAGCTACAGTAACTTTCCTCAACGAAAACCTCAAGATAATGTTTACCATACAGGGGTAAAACCCTTAACAGGGTCCCCAACATGTAGATAGTAAGTTTTATCTTGGTAGTATTGCTTTTATTTGATCCATGAACCATTATCTAAAAATCTAAAAAATGAGTTTTGTACAGATCTTTGAGAAATATTTTGAGCTTGAAAAATAAATCTTTTTATGTGAAAAGAGTTAATCTAACTAATATAAAGAGTAAGACAAACGGGAGAACACCAAGAAGTACCCGTCTGAAGGACAGGAGATCCGTTTAGGGGAAAAAGAGTGTGGAGGTAAGTCTGAACTCTGAAAGTTGGACAAGATGAACTCTCACATATTAAAAGATAATCATTTGATTTGCTAAAAATTACTCTTCTAAGTAATTATGCAAAGTGGAACACTCAGGCTTTGGAAACTGGAGACTCTACAAGAGTGGCCTAGTACCGCAAACAGGAAAAGGTTAGTACACTCTAAGACGGTAAGGTTGAACGAGCCGACAGAGAATGTCCATGGTGAAAAGAAGTTTAATTTTCAAAAACCCATAAAAACTAAAAAACCAACAAAAACCAAAAAAAAGTTTTTACTTACAATAATTATGGATCAAATAGAGTTATTTACCAAGTTTAACTTCTATCGTATTACATGTTGTGGATCTTGTTATTGCATAAGAATTCTCTCTTACTTATTTCAAGTCATTACAAAGTAGAAGTAAATTTTATTTTACTGTAAAGTAAAAGTAGATTATGTTTTCTGCAAATCTTATTTCAGTTTTAAAAACAAATTAAATCAAAGCTTATCTTACTATCACAAAATATTCAATCAACAAGAAAAATTAAATCAACAACAAAATATCAAATCAACAATATCAACAAAAATATCAAAAAGAAAGAAATCATAAACCATTAAATCAAGTTAAGACATCAATGAACCAAATTCTTAAAGACATAATAGAGAAAATAATTATAATACAAGTAATATGTATTACAATAATAATATTCATCCTGATAAACATCATGATAATATTAAAAAATCTAAATATCTTAAAATGAAAACTAAAAGGAATATCCATCAAGAGATAAAAATAATAACTAAAGTATTAACGGTGTTAAAAGTGACAATACAAATTATAGAAGAAATAATTGAAAGTCTAATATTAACAGAATCATAAAAATAAAAATGGATGCAAAAATGGAAGAAATAATAGAAAAAATATATCCAGGATATGACTGGACAATTGATTTTGAAGAATTACCAGAAGATATTGATGATATAAAATTTCTAATAGAATGCAGATATGATAAATATAACTATCCAACAAAGATAAGAACAGAAGAAAACTACATAATGGAAGAAATTAATAATAATGAAGAAGATGAAGAATATCAAGAAATGATAAGACAATTAGAAGAAATCAATATAGAAGAAATAATGATGAATGTAGAATCAAGAGCAAGTAATATTTCAGATAATCAAAGAGCAGAAAGTTCAAATACCAGAACAATAGTAACTCCAACAACAATTGAAAGAACTAGCAGAACAACTCAACCTTTACAATTTCCATCCCAACATAATTTCAATTCAACCAATTACTATGAACAAAATTTTAAAACATATAAAGGGAAACCAGATCCTTTAGAAGTTATAAAAACAATGCCTAAACAAAATAATGAAGGAAGTATGTTAGTACTCAGTACAGTTCATCCTCAAAAATGGCCAGAATTAATAGATAGATAGGAATCAGATGCCATAAATGCATTAGAAAGAATTCCCCATACATTAGATTCAATAGGAACAACAAATTTTATTGAAAATCTTTTAGGAACCACTGCAAGAAATTTACTAAATAGTTGGAAAATTAATTATTCAGAACAATATCAATATATGGTACAAATGGCAGATAATCCCTATAATGTAACAGGACAAATTAGACAAATCATATTAGGAACTAATCCATCTAGAGGAGATACATTATTACAAGATATGGCAGCTAGAAATTTAGAAAGACTCCAAATCCAAAACTTTGGTGAAATTGTTCAATTTAGTCAAGCATGTATAACATTAGCAGCTAAAACAGGAAGAGCATTCACAAATAATGAATTAACTAAAAAATGGTTTAATAAACTCCCTAAACCTTTAGGAGATATTATTTTAAAAAATTGGATCGAAAAAGGACATGAAAATTTAACTGGAATAGGGCCAGCAATAATGTTTACATTTAATTACTTAAAAGATAAATGTTTGGAAGCAGAAGCAAACAGACAAATCTCAAATTATAGTTATTGTAGTAAAATATATGTATCAGCCCTAAATAATGAATGGAAAAAACAAAAAGGATTAAAAAGAAGTCAATACTTTAAAAAAGGAAGACCTAAACCAAATCATGTTAAAAAATTTAAAACACATAAACCATCAAGAAAATGTAAATGTTATTTATGTGGAATAGAAGGACATTATGCAAGAGAATGTAAAAATTCACAAGTAAATAAAGAAAGACTAAATATGTATCAAAATCTAGAAATGCATGATGAAATTGATATAGTAAGTATAGACAGTAATGACAGTGAAAATGATAGTGATGTATGTAGTATTTTTGATGGAAATGAAGGACCAAATTTCTTTTTGGAAGAAACAGAAAATTCTCATAAAACAATATGCTATATAAAGAAATAATTAAGCAACTATTAAAAAGAATTAAAGACCTAGAAGAGGAAATTAAAAAATTACAAGAAAAATTAGAAAATAAAAAAACAAAGTAAAAATGATGCAATAATCCATGAAAAAGATTTAATAGAAACAGAAAGTGCAATGACCATTTATTATAAAGATAACAATTTACTTAACATTGATTTTATCTTAGAATTTAAAGATGGATTTAAAATTTTAGAAAAAGGAATAATTGAAACAGGAGCAAGTAAAACTTATATAACATAAGATATTGTCCCATCAAAATATAAAGAAACAACAACACAAAAAGCATTAGTAAATGATGCCTTTGGAAATCAATTAATTTTAAAGGAAAAATTGATAGATTGTTCAATTATAATAAATAATAAAAAATATAATTTACCATATACTTGGATTAAACCAATAACAAATGAAAATTCTATAAAATTTTTATTAGGCATGAATTTTATAAAAAATCAAACAGGAGGAATATTTATTCAAGGAGAAAAGGTAATGCTATTTAATAAAGTAAATCATTTAGAAACAACAACAAAAATACAATCTTTAGCATATCTATCAGAAATTGACATCCCATTAGATGAAGAAATTGAAGTAATAAACTATATTGAATTAAATTAGATAACTCCTTTAAAAGATAAAATTGAACCTATATTAGAAGATCTAAAGAAAGATGGAACCATAGGAGAAAATCCAATTAAAAATATAAACAGAACAAATGAGAACTGTAAATTAGAAATAATAAATCCAAATATCAGAATAACATGTCCAGTAACAAAGGCAACCCCATATGAACAAGAAGAGTTCAATAAACATATAAAAGAATTAATGGATTTAAACATAATAGAACCAACAAAAAGTCCTTATAGAACTAGAGCATTTATAGTAAATAAACACAGTGAAATAATCAGAGGAAAAAGCAGAATGGTATTCAATTATAAAAGACTCAATGATAATACAGAAGATGATAGATATCCATTACCAAACAAAGAAGCATTACTAAACAAAATTAAAGGTACAAACATTTATAGTAAATTTGATTTAAAAAGTGGTTTTTGGCAAGTCAAATTAAAACCAGAAAGTAGAAAATGGACAGCATTTGTAACACATAATGGGCATTATGAGTGGAAAGTTATGCCATTTGGATTAAAAAATGCTCCTCAAATTTTTCAAAGAAAAATGGATAATATATTAAAAAATGATTCATTTATTGTCACTTATATTGATGATATCTTAGTATTTAGCAATAATATAAAGGTGCATATCAATCATTTAAAAATATTTTTTCAGAAATGCAAACAACATGGTCTAGTATTATCTGAAAAGAAGATGAAAATTGAATGTAGAAAAATAGAATTTTTAGGAGTAATTATTGGAAAAGGAGAAATAGAATTACATAAACATATAGCAAGCAGTATTTTAGAAATGCCGGATAAATTTGAAGGATTTAAACAAATTCAATCATTCTTAGGAAAATTAAACTATGCAAGAAACTTCATACCAAATTTAAGTAAATTGGCTGGACCATTGTATAACAAAACAAAACAAAATGGTGAAAGAAAATTTAACAATGAAGACATTAAATTAGTTCAAAAAATTAAACATATTGTAAGCAACATAAAACCTTTAGAACTACCACCATTAAATTCATACTTAATAATTGAAACAGATGGTCGTATAGGTGGTTGGGGAGCTGTTTTAAAATTTAGACCAAAAAAGAAATCAACAAAAAATGAAGAAAAAATAAGCAGATATGACAGTGGAACTTACAATACTAAAGTAACAAGTACAGATGCAGAAATCTTAGCATGTATTAAAGCTATGGAAAAATTTAAATTATTTGTTATAGAAAGTAAAGAATTTTTATTAAGAACAGACTGTCAAGCTATTGTATCTTTTTATCATAAAAAGTCAGAAAATAAATTATCTACAAACATATGGTTAACATTCATAGATTATATAGTTGGAAATGGATTCCATGTTATTATTGAACATATTAAAGGGAAAGATAACATTATAGTAGATCAATTAAGTAGAATTATACAAGAAAATAAACTTAATTGAACATGAAAGACTTGTCCATCCGCATAGTAAGACTGTGGCTGGAAAAACCAGCAGGTCCATTCACGTTCTTGCTATGGTGGGAGTCTGGATCACCATCATCCAAAAATACAAAATATAAAATATAAAAATTTATAAAACTAATAAGATTCTGTTTTGCAGATGTCTAAAGTTCCTTCAGCACAAGGAAACCCTTTTCCTACCCTTCAATTCTCAACTATCCCACAAAAACATAAATTCCGTACTACCAATATCTTGGACCACGAACAACAAACTCTTCTTGACAATCTTTGGAACAATAGAAACAATACCCAATTTCTCCAATCCATGAAAACCTTAGTCAATATTTACAAGACCAAAATGCAAAACCAAGCCACATTATCCCATATAGCCCTACATCACATCAACCCCAAACAAAAATTTATTCTCCACCAGCCGTTGAACACTTTATTGCCCAAGACCGAACAATAAAATTATTAGAAACTGAAATTGAAGTTAAGAAAAAAGAAATTGAAGTTAAGAAAAAAGAAATTGAAGTTAAGAAAAAAGAAATTGAAGAACTCAACAAAAAACTCCAGAAGGTAACTGAAGACTTCAAAGAAATATCTCAGCATATGATCCAAAATCAGAAACAAAAAGAAGAAACTCTTGAACGATTTCCTCCAGTTATCCAAGATGTACAACAAATGATTCTACAAAAAGTTCTCAAAACAGCCTATGAAGATTTTGTCCGGACTCAAATACTTCTTCGAGAAATGGCCAAAGATAATATACATCCTCATGGTATGGCACTCTCAGTTGATCTTTACCAAGACACAGCACATCGCCATCAAGACTGTCAATGTGAAAAAGGCTTCTTCATTGTCAAAGCATCTTTTGATCTATCTTTCTGGATTGACCAAGACATAAAAGGGATATCATTCAGTGTTGAAAAGCTACTACAATATGGCATGATCAGCAGACTGATACTTACAAGGACAAAACAAATCAAGTTCTTACAAAAGCACTGGAAACTTTCATATCTACTATCCAAAATATTCAAGAAGCTAAAACTACCTGCAGTCATCAATCTCTCAATCAAGTCAATTCCACCAGGCTATGAAGAAGGATACTTGGAAAATGCAAGACATCAAATCACTGTGGAATTATTCATGATGTCTGTTCCGTATCAACTACACATTCCAACTAAAGCATTCACAGAAGAAATGCAGTCATTTACTACTCTAGTCACCTTCATCAGTATCAGACAATCTTATTATCATCCCTTGGCAATGGAAGATTCCACTATGAAAGTTTATTCAAGAAAAGAGGTACTTCCTATAGACATTCCATTTGCAAACCTCAAATATAATAAACCTTCAGCAGTTCAACACTTTAAGGACATAAATGCAACTATCTCCCTCCAACACATGGGAGACTATTCTTCAAGCTATCTCCCAATAATTGAGGATCAGAATGACGATCTTCCTTTGGGTGTTCCTCGTGGTCATTTACCAACTGATCCAGCAGATTCCCCATTTCCTCCACATGAAGATATAACTATTGCTCATCTTTTGGTGGACTGAAGCAGTGTTGTCTATTTTTATTATGTAAAGGAGTCGGTGTTTGTTTTTTTAGTGTGTAAAATAGGTTTACAACTGTAGCAACAGTAGTTTTACTGTTGAAGAGCATGCTTGTAATTAATGGGTTTGGTAAGTGTCTTTGTTTGGTAATGGATATCTATCATCTTCTGTATTATCGTTGAGTCTTTTATAATTGAATACCATTATGCTTTTTCCTCTGATTATTTCACTGTGTTTATTTACTATAAATGCTCTAGTTCTATGAGGACTTTTTGTTGGTTCTATTATGTTTAAATCCATTAATTCTTTTATATGTTTATTGAACTCTTCTTGTTCATATGTGGTTGCCTTTGTTACTGGGCAGGTTATTCTGATATCTGGATTTATTATTCCCAATTTACAGTTCTCATTTGTTCTGTCTATATTTTAAATTGGATTTTCTCCTATAGTTCCATCTTTCTTTAGATCTTCTAATATAGGTTCAATTTTATCTTTTAAAGGAGATATCTGATTTAATTCAATATAGTTTATTACTTCAATTTCTTCATCTAATGGGATGTCAATTTCTGACAGATATGCTAAAGATTGTATTTTTGTTGTTGTTTCTAAATGATTTACTTTATTAAATAGCATTACCTTTTCTCCTTGAATAAATATTCCTCCTGTTTGATTTTTTTATAAAATTCATGCCTAATAAAAATTTTATAGAATTTTCATTTGTTATTGGTTTAATCCAAGTATATGGTAAATTATATTTTTTATTATTTAATATGATTGAACAATCTATCAATTTTTCCTTTAAAATTAATTGATTTCCAAAGACATCATTTACTAATGCTTTTTGTGTTGTTGTTTCTTTATATTTTGATGGGACAATATCTTCCGTTATATAAGTTTTTACTTGCTCTCGTGTCAATTATTCCTTTTTTTCTAAAATTTTAAATCCATCTTTTAAATTCTAAGATAAAAATCAATGTTAAGTAAATTGTTATCTTTATAATAAAATGGTCATTGCACTTTTCTGTTTTCTATTAAATCTTTTTCATGGATTATTGCATCATTTTTACTTTGTTTTTTTATTTTCTAATTTTTCTTGTAATTTTTTAATTTCCTCTTCTAGGTCTTTAATTCTTTTTAATAGTTGCTTAATTATTTCTTTATATAGCATATTGTTTTATGAGTTTGTTTTATGAGAATTTTCTGTTTCTTCCAAAAAGAAATTTGGTCCTTCATTTCCATCAAAAATACTACATACATCACTATCATTTTCACTGTCATTACTGTCTATACTTACTATATCAATTTCATCATGCATTTCTAGATTTTGATACATATTTAGTCTTTCTTTATTTACTTGTGAATTTTTACATTCTCTTGCATAATGTCCTTCTATTCCACATAAATAACATTTACATTTTCTTGATGGTTTATGTGTTTTAAATTTTTTAACATGATTTGGTTTAGGTCTTCCTTTTTTAAAGTATTGACTTCTTTTTAATCCTTTTTGTTTTTTCCATTCATTATTTGGGGTTGATTCATATATTTTACTACAATAACTATAATTTGAGATTTGTCTGTTTGCTTCTGCTTCCAAACATTTATCTTTTAAATAATTAAATGTAAACATACTTCCTTCATAGTAATTGGTTGAATTGAAATTATGTTGGGATGGAAATTGTAAAGGTTGAGTTGTTCTACTAGTTCTTTCAATTGTTGTTGGAGTTATTATTGTTCTGGTATTTGAACTTTTTGCTCTTTGATTATCTAAAATATTACTTGCTCTTGATTCTACATTCATCATTATTTCTTCTATATTGATTTCTTCTAATTGTCTTATCATTTCTTGTTATTCTTCATCTTCTTCATTATTATTAATTTCTTCCATTATGTAGTTTTCTTATGTTCTTATCTTTGTTGGATAGTTATATTTATCATATCTGCATTCTATTAGAAATTTTATATCATCAATATCTTCTGGTAATTCTTCAAAATCAATTGTCCAGTCATATCCTGGATATATTTTTTCTATTATTTCTTCCATTTTTGCATCCATTCTTATTTTTATGATTCTGTTAATATTAGACTTTCTATTATTTCTTCTATAATTTGTATTGTCACTTTTAACAATCGCTAATACTTTAGTTATTATTTTTTTATCTCTTGATGGATATTCTTTTTTAGTTTTTCATTTTTAAGATATTTAGATTTCTTAATATTATCATGATGTTTATCAGGATGAATATTATTATTGTAATACATATTACTTTTATTATAATTATTTTCTCTATTATGTCTTTAAGAATTTGGTTCATTGATGTCTTAACTTGATTTAATGGTTTATGATTTCTTTCTTTTTGATATTTTTGTTGATATTGTTGATTTGATATTTTGTTGTTGATTTAATTTTTTTCTTGTTGATTGAATATTTTGTGATAGTAAGATAAGCTTTGATTTAATTTGTTTTTAAAACTGAAATAAGATTTGCAGAAAATATAATCTACTTCTACTTTGCAGTAAAATAAAATTTACTTCTACTTTGTAATAACTTGAAATACGTAAGAGAGAATTCTTATGCAATAACAAGATCCACAACATGTAATACGATAGAAGTTAAACTTGGTAAATAACTCTATTTGATCCATAATTATTGTAAGTAAAAACTTGTTTTTGGTTTTTGTTGGTTTTTTAGTTTTTATGGGTTTTTGAAAATTAAACTTCTTTTCACCATGGACATTCTCTGTCGGCTCGTTCAACCTTACCGTCTTAGAGTGTACTAACCTTTCCCTGTTTGCGGTACTAGGCCACTCTTGTAGAGTCTCCAGTTTCCAAAGCCTGAGTGTTCCACTTTGCATAATTACTTTGAAGAGTAATTTTTAGCAAATCAAATGATTATCTTGTAATATGTGAGAGTTCATCTTGTCCAACTTTCAGAGTTCAGACTTACCTCCACACTCTTTTTCCTCTAAACGGACCTCCTGTCCTTAAGACGGGTACTTCTTGGTGTTCTCCAGTTTGTCTTACTTTTTATATTAGTTAGATTAACTCTTTTCACATAAAAGATTCATTTTTCAAGCTCAAAATATTTCTCAAAGATCTGTACAAAACTCATTTTTTAGATTTTTAGATAATGGTTCATGGATCAAATAAAAGCTATACTACCAAGATAAAACTTACTATCTACATGTTGGGGACCCTGTTAAGGGTTTTACCGCTGTATGGTAAACATTACCTTGAGGTTTTCGTTGAGGAAAGTTACTGTAGCTCTGATACCACTAGATCCACAGAGCCGTCAGGACGTGGATGTTGGGGATGCCGTTCAACTTACTCCGGGGTTCATCCGAGGTGAAGTAACGGTTAGGGCGGAAGCTTAAAGAGTTAGAGGGAAAGAAGCATAAGCACAAATATTAAAGAGAGAGAGATGTATGAACAAAGAAGGACTTCTTTATTTCATTTGGACTTGGATGGTTAAAAAGGATGGGACTAAGGATGTAAGGATCTTCTCCTTAGATCTAAGGATGTGTGTTAGTTACATTTTTAAGAATAATAAAGATTTGTGAAACCTTTATCAGAGAGAGATAAACAGAGATTAAATTCTTGTTGTTAACATGGAAAGTTTATGGTTTCTTTATTTTTCTTAATCATCTGAAGTATTTTCTTCCTCTTGTTCATGAATAATTATGCCTTTTCCTTTATTTTGTTCTATCTTATTTTTTAGTTGTTCTTTTAAATTTTCTATTTCTTCTTCAAGAGTTTTAATTCTTTTTAATAATTGCTCAATTATTTCTTTATCTTGTCTAATTGTATTATTTGGTTTTTATATTTTTTGTTCTTCAAAAATAAAACCACATAAATCTGATACACATTTCCTACATAATGATAATTCACATTTTAAACATGTTACTCTATGTTTTGTTGTGTGGAATTTATAACATTTACCACATTTGGTTTTATAATTTATCTTAAATGGTTCAAATTTATGTTCACATTTTTCAAAATTTTCAATTTGATTGTATTGTTCCAATAGATATTTTGGATTTATATCTAGATTTTAAGTTTGTTTATTCATCTTATTTTAATCATAACCAATATTTATAGAATTATATTCATTTCTTAGTCTTGGCCTATAATTCCATAGTCTATTTTGTTCTTTTAAATATTCATCTTGATGAAATTCTTTATGTTTTATTTTTGTTGGTTTCCATAAAGATTTTCCATTTTCATCTTTTTCCTTTGATTTAAATTTTACTTCTATTAATGATTCTGCTTGATGATTAATTTGATCTCTTAGAGTTATATATCTTTTAACTCCTTTTAACCACATACATTGTTTTGCTTTTAATTCTTCTTTTAAGCTTCTATTTTCTTTTATTGTATATTTAATTGAATTATTTATTAAATAATCTATTAAGTTTATGTCTGTTGAATTTATTAATCCTTTCATGTGTAACAGCTTTCAACAGACCTAAATTGTTCTTCAAGGGATTTTTTCCATTTTTCTAATCTGATTTTTCTTTGTTGATGTTCTAATGGGTATAATTCTTTTCTTGGTATATATTTTGTATTCCATATCCAATTTCCTTGATTATCATATTTTACTGTTGCTGTTTCTATTAATATTTCTGAGCTTATTTTATAAAATTCTTTCATTGTTACATAATCTTTTACACACATCAGCCAGATTGCTCTTCTATATTTTATTTGATCTGTTACAGAGACACTTATGCTTCCTAGATATTTTCTTAATGGTTTTAATTGTTCTTCTACTAATTCTGGATCTGTTACATACATTAACTCCATTTTATTCTTGAAGTTCTTCGATTTTTTTTCCTTTGTTTACCATCCTTACACTTGTACTTCCATCAATATTTTCATAGAATTCTGCATTACTTGGTCTATTTGATGTTGTTGGGATATCAATAGGTTGGATGTTCCATTCACTTCCTTCTAAAATTTCTGATTTATAAAATTTTCCTTCTATTCCTTTTAGTCCTTGATTTTCTAAAAATAATTTTGCTTTTTTAGGTGTTAAAATATAGTTGATTCTACAACTGTTTGTCAGTTGTCCTGTGAATGTTTTTGTTATTATTAAGTTTGCTGGATTTGAAATCATGGCATATCCTTTTGAATTTATTATTATTTTATGTATTTATAAAATATTTCTAACGGGATTATAAAGTCTGGGGTCATATATATAATTTCTGGATGATCTATATTCATATCTACTTCCATGGATTCTATAGTTGCTTTTGTCATATTTTTAATTTGTCTTACATCTACTAAGCTTACTAAAATTCTTGTTCCTAATCCTTTTCTATGTAATCTTATTACTCCTATCATTAAGAGTCCTAAATGAATTAATGTGTAACCTGATAATATAAGTTTGTTATATGATTTTTTTTGGTATTAAATCCATTATAATTTGTTTGTCATCATTTGTACAGCATACTTCTATTTCATCATAATGTTCATATATTTTTGTTTTTGTTTCAAATATCCCAAATTTATTTAATTCTTCTCCAGGAATTAATTTTATATTTTTATCTCTTGCTTTATTTTGTTGTTCTTCAATTGTATATGTTACTTCTTTTCGTTTTTGATGTTTATTAATAAGATTCGTATATTTGAAATGATTAAAAATTGAAAATCTTCTACTATTATCTATATTTTTTACTATAGTTTTTTCTTCTACATTTTCTTGATTTTCTCTAGACATATTTTGTTTTTATTTTATCAAATTTTTGTATTAAGTTTATTTTCCAATTATTTAATTGTTCTTTTTCTACCTTTGATCCATTTTCTTTAATTCTTAGCTTTTCTGTTAAATATTCTTCTACTTCATTAAGCCATATATATTTTTGATTTTTGATTTTTTCTTTTAAGTTATATTAATTTAATTTCTCTAAAGGATAATATCTTATTTTAATTAATTCAATTTTATAATATTCTGTTGTTTCAAGTAGATGTTTCATTTCTTGGGAATTTTAATCTATATTCTGGTGGCTTTAATAATTCTTCTTTAGTCCAGATTTTAAATGGTGTTATTGGTTTTCTTACCTTTTGATTTGTTCCTAATTGAATATTTTTTACTTGATTGCATAGGTTGTCTATTTCAATTTTATGATTTTCTTTTTCTTTTATGCTATTTTTTACATAATCTAAATTAGATAATATAGTTTCTAATTTTAATAATTGCGTTTCCAAATTGTTTAATTTTTTAATGATTAAATCCATTCTTGCATCCATTTTTATTTTTATGATTATGTTAATATTAGACTTTCTATTATTTCTTATATAATTTGTATTGTCACTTTTAACACCGTTAATACTTTAGTTATTATTTTTATCTCTTGATGGTTATTCTTTTTAGTTTTCATTTTAAGATATTTAGATTTCTTAATATTATCATAATGTTTATCAGGATGAATATTATTATTGTAATACATATTACTTGTATTATAATTATTTTCTCTATTATGTCTTTAAGAATTTGGTTCATTGATGTCTTAACTTGATTTAATGGTTTATGATTTCTTTCTTTTTGATATTTTTGTTGATATTGTTGATTTGATATTTTGTTGTTGATTTAATTTTTTCTTGTTGATTGAATATTTTGTGATAGTAAGATAATCTTTGATTTAATTTGTTTTTAAAACTGAAATAAGATTTGCAGAAAATATAATCTACTTCTACTTTGCAGTAAAATAAAATTTACTTCTACTTTGTAATAACTTGAAATATGTAAGAGAGAATTCTTATGTAATAACAAGATCCACAACATGTAATACGATAGAAGTTAAACTTGGTAAATAACTCTATTTGATCCATAATTATTAAGGTCCACAACATGATCTACAACAAGATCCACAACATGTTGAACGATAGAAGTGAAACTTGGAAAACAAGATTAACTTTGTAGTTTTTAAGGTTGCTTTATATATGTATATATATGGATAACTTCTAGAAGATATTTAAAATTTCCCTCCAAGCCTTAAGATATATTTAAGGCTTGGAGGGAAATTTAAATCAAAAATTAATTTTTTTAAGGTTTGTATGATGGGTTTTAGAAGATGTATTTAAGTCAAAATAAAAGTCAAATTCAAATTCAAATATGTTAAATAATTTAAATATAAATGCAGTTGTGGATAAAATTCTATTTATTTTATAATTATATCATTTATTATATATTGTTATAAATATTAATATTTAGATAAGTAATACATACATTAATAGTATATTAAACAATTTTAATAACTAAAGTTTTCTATTAAATTTCATGTTAAAATAAATTCACAATTAATTTTTTAAAAATTATTAAAATATGTAAACCAAACAAAATTGATCTTTTAATTGTTATTGTTGTGAATTTTACAACAATTATTGTATTAAATTATTATCTTTTCTTCATAGCCCTCAATCACATCAAAAGTTCAAAATTGTTCTAATGACATAAATCCAACCCAAATTTTTAGTTAAAATATTAATTAATAAATTAGTAAAAGATAAAATGTTATTGTAGATAAATATTGATTAATTAAGATTATTAGCCATCCTAAAGTTAATGAGGTTATAAAACTAAAGTTACGAAAGAGTTATTGTTAAGCTCAAAATATAAAAGATTCATAAATAACATTACAAAGTTATTATTGTTCTATTATTATTAAATTAGAATATATATATATATATATATATATTAAATATATTCCAGAGCACACTAGCCAATGATGATAGCGAATTTGACTTCATACTATTATTCTATGTGAAATTGGCATAAAATATTTATTTTATTTTATACAATATAGAAACAAGAGTAACTGATATCCTGCCAACAATATATTCTATAAAAATAATTATTGGTGTGATGACACACGTGTACTGACTTTCATATTTAGATGGGATGATCTTAAGATTGATAAATTACATTGATCTATTGTATAAAAAATTTAACATTGCTACTGATTATTGGTAGCCGATTCAATACTTTAGTGACCAACTAACTTCAGTCGCCAATTAGCAACTGAACTAGTAAATTTAGTAACCGCCCAATTTTGGTCATTGAGTTGACACCGAAATAATGATCGTAATGTGGTTGCTGAGTTGGCGCTTAATCTCTCACAATTCCCTCCAAAATTAGCAACAACTGCCACTGAATTATAATAGTCACAAATATTTGTCATAAATCAATTGCAATTTATTTTTGAAAACATTTGCTATGTTAGCAACTATCCAATTTCGGTTGCAGAGTTGTGACTGAAATAGTAACCGAAATGTCGTTGCAAAGTTGGCGCTTAATCTCTAACTATTCCCTCCAAAATTTAGCAACTGCAACAGCAACCGATCTATGATAGTGGCAAATTTTTGTCATAAATTGGTTGCAATTTATTAAACATTCTCTACTTTAGCAACCATTGAATTTTGGTCGCCTATTTGTGACCAAAATAATGACCGTAGTGTTGTCACAAAGTTGGCAGTTGCAAATTTTGGTCATAAATTGGTTGTAATTTATTAAAATATTTGCTATTTTAGTGACCGACTTATTTTGGTCACATATTTGAGATTGAAATAGCGACCAACGTGGGGTCACTGAAATGTCACATAATTCATGCTCATTCACACCAATATTAGCGACAAAAATCACATTAAACTTTTGTCAGTGACAAAAATTGCAACCAAAATTGCAATTGAGATGTGGTCTCAGAGTTTGTGCATAAACAACAACGAAAATTTGATCGCTAAGTGGTTACTTTTATACTATGAATATACTTAATTAGTTTAAATGTGAGAACCGTCGCAAAACTGTCGCAAACTTGTTGCGATTAGCTACGGAAATAACCGGTTGGTAAAAATTGGTCGCAATAGCCCTGCTTTCTAGTAGTGGTACTTTTTAAAATCTAGATAAGCTACTTTAGCTAAACACCCCCACACTCTTAAATAATTCAAGTTAGGTGCAAGTCCTTTCCACAATTCACAAGCAGTTTTATCCTATTTTTTATGGAGTACCCTATTAAGATGATAGCATGCAGACAAGATTGCTTCTCCCCACATATTATTAGACATTCCTCAGCTTAATAATATAATATCCATTATTTCATTTAAAGTTTTGTTTTTCCATTCAGCTATACCATTTTGCATTGGTGTATAGGGAGCACTAGTTTCATGAATAATTCTATTCATTTCACAGAATTCCTTAAGGAAATTAGAGCTATATTCTCCACCTCTATCAGGCCTAAGCCTTTTAATTTTCTTATCCAATTGGTTTTCTACTTTAGCTTTGTATTTTAAAAGCATTTCAACAGCTTCATCTTTTGAAAAGTCATCTACAAAAGAAATATAAAATTTTTTACAGCCTTTACTCATTATGTTTTTAAAATTAGCCAAACTGAATGTATTAACTCAAGCAATTCAATGCTTCTACTTGTGCAAGGTTTAAAAGATTTTTTGGAAAATTTTGCTTCCAAACAAGCAATACATTTGGTTCAATCATTATTTTCATAAGCATTTATTAGCTGCATAATTTTCAACCTTTTATTAGATGCATAATTCACATGTCCTAGCCTACCATGCCACATCAACAAATTCAACAATATAAGCAGAACTAGATTAACTTCCACTAGTTATAGGAATAGTATTCAGAACATACAACCCATTTAGATAAATATCCCTTCCTTACAAATTCTCTATTTCTAGTAATTATAACTTTGGCAGCCTCAAAAACAATTTTCAGTCCAGCCTTATTTAGGAGATTACCATATACAAAATTCCTACGCAGGGAAAGCACATATAGCACATCATCCAAAACTATATTTTTTCCAGAGGTAAGTTTCAGAAAAATCTTTCCTTTACCAAGTACTCTCGCAATAGTAGAATTTTTCATAAAGACACTCTCCATCAACTGCCTCGTAGATCTCATGGAACAGGGCCTTGTTGGAGCATAAATGTTTTCAAGGTCTTGTATGAAGAATCCAATCCATCATGTTTTCCACCAGATTTGCTTCCACAACCATTGCAACAATAATTTCATTGTTCTCAGTGAGATTGGCCTGTGGAGCAGGTTGGGCAGCTGGCTTTTGATTAGGCTTTTGTTGATCTCCCTTCTTCTCTTTCCTCTAGAAGCACTGATATGCCTTGTGACCTATTTATCCACAACAAAAACAAGCCACCTTATTTTTTTGGATTTTACCATCTGATCCTTTGGGTTGATTGGAATTTTTCTGTTGACCCCTTTTTGGAATTTCATTCCTTTGTTGTACGTTTCTTTGTGAGCAGTAGATTCAACAAGATTAGCTTTGACAAAAATAGAGGAAACAGAATTTTTCTTATCTTTAAGACAATTGGCTTCCTCAATTCTCATATGATTGATAGCTCTTGCATTGTGAGATCCTTCTTTTGTGTTCAGATGGTTCCTATAGTCACTCCATGTAGGTTGAAATTTCTCCAAGAGCATGTTCTCTTATAGCAAATTGCACATCTTTATTTCTCCAAGGCTTATCATCATCCATTTGAAATTGCAGCCATTTTCTGATGACATACCTCTTCCGACCTGCATCATCTGACCCATACCTCTTCTCTAGAGTGTCCTAGATTTCATTGGCATATTTCTGATTAAGGAAGAGATCAAACAAAGAGTTAGTCATATGGTTATGAACGTGACCTCTTACAATTTTATTATCCTTTTTGAATTTTTCCTTCGCCTCGCCATTTGCCTTCTTGGTTCTTACGGTAAGAGGAGTTGTGGTCGAAGTGGCAGGAGTAATTGTAGCGGGTTGCTCTTCAGGAATAGGCGCGGAAAGAACGTAGTTCACCTATAATTGCTCGAAGAAGATTAGCATTTTTTACGACTACTGCATGTACTTAGTCCCATCAAACAGCTCGAGTTTGGTAAGATCAGGCAACGCCTTTGGGATCGACACAACCATGGTAATAGCAAAGATTCGCTTTCAGATTGTTAGAAAAATAACGGAATAACCAAGCTGCGCCGTGAAAAACCACTACCCTAAAAGCGAATCGGCATGACCTGGGTGCAATCGCTTCGCCGCTCACTCCCCAAAGTTAACTCAACAACTCCCTGTCACGTTCACTCGTGGCAAGAAGGTGGAATTGCAATACGCAATTTCTCAAAAATTTTAAGAATAGAAGAAAAACCAAAAAAACCAGGAAGAACAGGAGGGAATTTGAATTTCATATCTCTCAGGATCTGCTTCCATGAATTGAATTTGTGAGAAGATCAGGCTAGTTATTTTAAATTTTTGAAAATGGATGGAACACATTTTTCATATTTAAATACAAAATTTTAATTTATTTATTATTGTTTTTTTCTCCAAAAAGTTTTAACACAAAGTCATTCTCAACAAAAGCTAGGGACTAATCCCACGACAGTGTAGTGTGCCGAGGACGAGGAAAACACTCCTCATCATCTTGTACGATCCCAAACTTGAATAAAAATTAAATTTATTAATAAATATAAATTTAATAAAAAGGTCAAATTAAAAAAAAATAAATAACTGGTTAATAAACATAAATATATTTAATAATATATTTAATAGTGTGGATATTAAAATATTAAGGTTTATTTATATGTTTTGCAAAAGTTTTATTTTTAAATTTTTATGTATCTGTTTTGCTAAAGTATTATATTTTAATTGTGTTTAATTTAACTTTATATTATCGTTATTGGTATTATTATATTAAGTTTTTATTTTCATTATCATTACTATTTTTAAAATAATATCATGATTTATTTTATTTATATTTATTATGATATATTTTTAATCCATCTTCCTCGTGGAAGGAAACTAGGAGGACAAGATATTCCTATTTATAGTGGAGAAGATTTTTTATTTTTTATTTTTTTATTTTTATTTTTATTTTTTATTTTATTTTTAAGCTGAGTTTTACATACATGATAAATACTTTCTTTTTGAGAGGTTTGAATGTTACATATATAATAAAATAGTTTTGAATACTATATGCATGTAAACTAATGTATATATCTATATATATAACACTTTAGAATTCTCCTCTATCTCTATCCCTATATACATAGAAACATATATATATATATATATGCCTTTTATACCTTTTGAATTATATATATGTAGAGAGAAATATATGTATATATATATATAACGATTCCAGAATTTAGGGAGGGTGGTGACCCCCGCCCGTCCCCCCTTAGATTTGTCATTGACCATAATTTTGATACAAAAATTCTATGGTAGTACAACACAAAACTAAATGTCTAAACTACCCTTAATTAAAAATAAAAAAAAAATACAATCATGGCATACCACATCCCAAGACACTCAAGTCCCGAACCTTGCATCTCCTTGTCTTCCTCTGCCGACACCCTTCCTGTTCTGCACAGTCCTTTTCTCCCCACCTCCCCCACCCACCCCTTTTCCTCCCTTCTATGTTTTGCTCCTTTTGAATTCTCCAAGATAGAAATCGGTTAAAGATTCACGCCAGAAAGGTATTCATTGTTAAGATTATAGGCTTTTTTAGAATCTATTTCATTCAATTAATTAATATTTAAAACATTTAATTATATTTATGATTGATCTAGAATTATACTGCCCTATTTTATATTTTTTCTAATGCTATTTGTATTTTCATTTCAATTTGAATAATATACAATTTCTTTTAATACAAAAGAGATGTATTCCATCTGAATTAGTATATGATTTCTATATAATGGAATGTTTGTAACCAAATAATGGAAGGATGAAGTTTATTTTAATTTAGGTTTTTTGTCTGCTATTTCCCATATATTTTATTTAGTTAATTATTTACTTGGACACATACATAAATGTCTTTCATTCTGATGCCACAATCTTCATCCTCTCTTTGTTAATTCTTATTTGCCTGATATTTTCAAATGGATGTTTCATTCATAAATATATATATATATATATATATATATATATATATATATATATATATACATATACATATATATATGTATATATATATACATACACATATATATATATCTTTTTTGGATAAATAAAAGTAAGAAATATCTATATTTATAGATATCTAAAAATTAAATATTTAAATCACATAAAAAAAATTAGCTTAAATCGTTTTATATTTCTATCCAAAAATTGAAAATTTAAATTGTATAAAAACTACATATATATATTTTTATATCTACATCCCTGAATTATAGGATATTATTTTCATTGACATATCATATATATATTAGTGAACTCAAATAAAATAATTAAAAAAAATTACCGTACATGCATACACAGATCATCAATCTATATAAGTTCAAATTACCTATTTGTAACAAACTTAGTTATTTGTCACAATATGTATATATTTTATTCTTCATTTTGGCCAATTAGTTCTATAATTTTTTTTATTTTCTTTTTAGTAGATAGTTGGGGATTGACTATCAGCACATTGTATATTTTTATCTTGCCTAGAGAATTTATGTAAATATGATGACAATATATACAACTAGTTTCTTTTTTTTTTTGTTTTTTTTTTAACTTTGAGTGTGAGGAGGGATAGTGAGAGAATAGCTATAAATGAAAGAGTTTTGGCTAGATACGAGTCACGAAAAAATGTAATAGGTTCCCTTATTAAGTCAAGTGATAATAATTGTATATGATAATTAAGAATGTGCACAAACACATTTGCATATCTTTGTGAGGTACTTTGAGTACACGGAGGCTTGGTGCAACTTGGTAGAGTTACAATTGAGCAGCAAGTTAATGTTTTTTAAAAAAATATACTAGCACACCACACAGAATAGGAGTCTCCAAATAAGGTTCTCTAGATCAGGCCAAACTATTAGTAGATATCATTATAGGGTCTTACGTGTTGTTATAATGTTACAAGATGAATTATTTGTCAAGCCATAACCAATTCCAAAAATAGCAGTGAATTCAAATAGAAATAGTTCAAGGTATACTTTATTTGAGCAATGTAAAATATAAATTAGATGGCACCTATATAATAGTAGCACCAAATGTAGCAAATAGAACTAGGTATCAAACAAGGAAAGGTAGACATGCAACAAATGTCTTAGAAGTTTATACCAAGGATATGTACTCTTTTATCTATGTATTAGCTAGATGAGAAGGATCGGCTTCAGATTCTATAGTATTGCATGATAAAATAATCAAGTAAAATGATTTTGAAGCCCCAATTGATATGTAAATAATCAATATTCATTGTGTATAATTTGCTATTAAAAATTTTTGGAAATCCTAATATTAAATCGATTATAACATGTTTAGGTTCATATTATCTTGTTGATGGTGGTTACACAAATATGGATGGTTTTCCTGCCCCGTATAGATGTAGATGGTACCATATTCAAGATTGGGTCACCTGTAGATGCTAGCCTCCAAATCATGAAGAGTTATTCAATTATAAGTATGCTCAAGTAAAAACTGTTGTAGAGAGATGGTTCAGGCTTTTGAAGAAATGATGGAGTATACTTAGAAGTCCTTCATTTTCCCCAATGAGAACACAAATTCAAATGATTTTAGCATGTTGTTTACTACACGGTTTTATTCATATTAACATGGTGGTAAATTGTATTAAAACTAAATATATATATTTTTATATCTACATCCCTGAATTATAGGATATTATTTTCATTGACATATCATATATATATTAGTGAACTCAAATAAAATAATTAAAAAAAATTACCTTACATGCATACACAAATCATCAATCTATATAAGTTCAAATTACCTATTTGTAACCAACTTAGTTATTTGTCACAATATGTATATATTTTATTCTTCATTTTGGCCAATTAGTTCTATAATTTTTTTTATTTTCTTTTTAGTAGATAGTTGGGTATTGACTATCAGCACATTGTATATTTTTATCTTGCCTAGAGAATTTATGTAAATATGATGACAATATATACAACTAGTTTCTAACTTTGAGTGTGAGGAGGGATAGTGAGAGAATAGCTATAAATGAAAGAGTTTTGGCGAGATACGAGTCACGAAAAGATGTAATAGGTTCCCTTATTAAGTCAAGTGATAATAATTGTATATGATAATTAAGAATGTGCACAAACACATTTGCATATCTTTGTGAGGTACTTTGAGTACACGGAGGCTTGGTGCAACTTGGTAGAGTTACAATTCAGGAGCAAGTTAATGTTTTTAAAAAAAATATACTAGCACACCACACAGAATAGGAGTCTCCAAATAAGGTTCTCTAGATCAGGCCAAACTATTAGTAGATATCATTATAGGGTCTTACGTGTTGTTATAATGTTACAAGATGAATTATTTGTCAAGCCATAACCAATTCCAAAAATAGCAGTGAATTCAAATAGAAATAGTTCAAGGTATACTTTATTTGAGCAATGTAAAATATAAATTAGATGGCACCTATATAATAGTAGCACCAAATGTAGCAAATAGAACTAGGTATCAAACAAGGAAAGGTAGACATGCAACAAATGTCTTAGAAGTTTATACCAAGGATATGTACTCTTTTATCTATGTATTAGCTAGATGAGAAGGATCGGCTTCAGATTCTATAGTATTGCATGATAAAATAATCAAGTAAAATGATTTTGAAGCCCCAATTGATATGTAAATAATCAATATTCATTGTGTATAATTTGCTATTAAAAATTTTTGGAAATCCTAATATTAAATCGATTATAACATGTTTAGGTTCATATTATCTTGTTGATGGTGGTTACACAAATATGGATGGTTTTCCTGCCCCGTATAGATGTAGATGGTACCATATTCAAGATTGGGTCACCTGTAGATGCTAGCCTCCAAATCATGAAGAGTTATTCAATTATAAGTATGCTCAAGTAAAAACTGTTGTAGAGAGATGGTTCAGGCTTTTGAAGAAATGATGGGGTATACTTAGAAGTCCTTCATTTTCCCCAATGAGAACACAAATTCAAATGATTTTAGCATGTTGTTTACTACACGGTTTTATTCATATTAACATGGTGGTAAATTGTATAAAAACTAAATATATATATTTTTATATCTACATCCCTGAATTATAGGATATTATTTTCATTGACATATCATATATATATTAGTGAACTCAAATAAAATAATTAAAAAAAATTACCGTACATGCATACACAGATCATCAATCTATATAAGTTCAAATTACCTATTTGTAACCAACTTAGTTATTTGTCACAATATGTATATATTTTATTCTTCATTTTGGCCAATTTGTTCTATAATTTTTTTATTTTCTTTTTAGTAGATAGTTGGGGATTGACTATCACCACATTGTATATTTTTATCTTGCCTAGAGAATTTATGTAAATATGATGACAATATATACAACAAGTTTCTAACTTTGAGTGTGAGGAGGGATAGTGAGAGAATAGCTATAAATGAAAGAGTTTTGGCTAGATACTGAGTCACTTAAAAAGATGTAATAGGTTCCTTATTAAGTCAAGTGATAATAATTGTATATGATAATTAAGAATGCACAAAACACATTTGCATATCTTTGTGAGGTACTTTTGAGTACACGAAGGCTTGGTGCAACCTGGTAGAGTTACACTCAGAGCAAGTTAATGCTTTTTAAAAATATACTAGCACACCTACACGAATAGGAGTCTCCAAATAAGGTTCTCTAGATCAGGCCAAACTATTAGTAGATATCATTAGAGGGTCTTCACGTGTTGTTATAATGTTACAAGATGAATTATTTGTCAAGCCATAACCAATTCCAAAAATAGAAAAGTGAATTCAAATAGAAATAGTTCAAGGTATACTTTATTTGAGCAATGTAAATATAAATTAGATGGCACCTCATATAATAGTAGCACTCAAATGTAGCAAATAGAACTAGGTATCAAACTAAAGGAAGGTAGACATGCAACAAATGTCTTAGAAGTTTATACCAAGGATATGTACTCTTTTATCTATGTATTAGCTAGATGAGAAGGATCGGCTCAGATTCTATAGTATTGCATGATAAAAATAATCAAGTAAAATGATTTTGAAAGTCGCAATTGATATGTAAATAATCAATATTCATTGTGTATAATTTGTCTATTAAAAATTTTTGGAAATCCTAATATTAAATCGATTATAACATGTTTAGGTTCATATTATCTTGTTGATGGTGGTTACACAAATATGGATGGTTTTCCGCCCTGTGATAGAGTGTAGATGGTACCATATTCAAGATTGGGTCACCAGAGATCCTAGCCTCCAAATCATGAAGAGTTATTCAATTATAAGTATGCTCAAGTAAAACTGCTAGTAGAGATGGTTCGGGGCTTTTGAAGAAAATGATGGGGTATACTAGAAGTCCTTCATTTTCCCGGTGCGAGAACACAAATTCAAAATGATTTGTAGCATGTTGTTTACTACTACGTAGTTTTTATTCTATATTAACATGGTGGTAAATTGTATAAAAACTAAATAAATATATTTTTATATCTACATCCCCCTGAATTATAGGATATTATTTTTCATTGACATATCATATATATATTAGTGAACTCAAATAAAATAATTATTACCAGTACATGCACACACGTATCATCAATCTATATAAGTTCAAATTACCTATTTGTAAACAACTTAGTTAGTTTGTCACAATATGTATATATTTTTATTCTTCATTTTGCCAATTAGTTCTATAATATTTTCTTTTAGTAGATGGTTGAGATTGACGATTAACATTGTATATTTTTATCTTGCCTAGAGATTGACAACATGATGACAATATATACAACTATTTTCTAACTTTGAGTGAGGAGGGATAGTGAGAGAATAGCTATGAAGGAGAGAGTTTTGGCTAGATACAGTCATGCAAAAAGATGTAATAGGTTCCTATTAAGTCAAGTGATAATAATTGTATATGATAATTAAGAATGTGCACAAACACATTTTTGCATATCTTTGTGGAGGGGTACTTTTGAGTACACGGAGGCTTTGGTGCAACTTGGTAGAGTTACAATCGAGACAAGTTAATGTTTTAAAAATATACTAGCACACCACGTAATAGGAGTCTCCAAATAAGGTTCTCTTAGATCAGGCCAAACTATTAGTAGATATCATTATAGGGTCTTACGTGTTGTTATAATGTTACAAGATGAATTATTTGTCAAGCCATAACCAATTCAAAAATAGCAGTGAATTCAAAATAGAAATGAGTTCATGTATACTTTATTTGAGCAATGTAAAATATAAATTAGATGGCACCCTATAATAGTAGCACCAAATGTAGCAAATAGAACTAGGTATCGAACAAGGAAAGGTAGACATGCAACAAATGTCTTAGAAGTTTATACCAAGGATATGTACTCTTTTATCTATGTATTAGCTAGATGAGAAGGATCGGCTTCAGATTCTATAGTATTGCATGATAAAATAATCAAGTAAAATGATTTTGAAGCTCCAATTGATATGTAAATAATCAATATTCATTGTGTATAATTTGCTATTAAAAGTTTTTGGAAATCCTAATATTAAATCGATTATAACATGTTTAGGTTCATATTATCTTGTTGATGGTGGTTACACAAATATGGATGGTTTTCCTGCCCCGTATAGATGTAGATGGTACCATATTCAAGATTGGGTCACCTGTAGATGCTAGCCTCCAAATCATGAAGAGTTATTCAATTATAAGTATGCTCAAGTAAAAACTGTCGTAGAGAGATGGTTCAGGCTTTTGAAGAAATGATGGGGTATACTTAGAAGTTCTTCATTTTCCCCCATGAGAACACAAATTCAAATGATTTTAGCATGTTGTTTACTACACGGTTTTATTCATATTAACATGGTGGTAAATGCAGAGGAATTTGCTCCAATTATAGATAATGAGATGCCAATAGGAAAGGAACCATTAGTAAAGACTGTTGAGCCAAGCAATGAGTGGGCTGAAAAGAAAGATAATCTTGTGGAAGAAATGTGGAATGACTTTAATCCTAGGCATGATCAATAGTGTTCGATGAGTCAACTAATGATTGTAACTTTTGTTATGTGATAACCTTGTTGTGAATGTTGCTTAATTAGTGTAACCTTTTTTATATGTTTGAGCTACACTTGTTTGGCAATATCCATAATCATACTTAATTTTGTACTTTTATTTTTGCATTGTATAATATGGAGTTCCAAATGATTATATGAATGCCATGTTTATTGTTAAATTCGAAATCCATATTTGCTGACAGTGATTATTGTTTACTCTAAAATTTCCTCATGCAGAAGTTACAGGAAAACACTTGTTATTAGGTTGTTTCAACGGCATTTATTTTTTATTATTTTTTGCAACCACTCATCACATTCCTCCATAGGTTTGTCCTACTCTCATGCTTCTCTTTTTTGAAAGTTTGTTATAATGGTTGCATACTATTGCAATCTTATAAATGTCAATCCTCTGAAACTTCTTAATATTAAGCTTGGTTCAATAGTTCTATATATGTATATATATAGCTATGTTATCATAAAGTGTTTAGTACTTTAAATTCATTAAAAAGGTTATTAATTTTTTCAAGATAGTTAAAAATGGAGAATAAAGGCACTAGTAACATAGATATAAATAATGCGTTGACAAATGAAAAGAAATTGGACAAAGAATGAGGAAAATACCTTACTATCAATTTTGGAAGAATTAGTGTTGGCCGAATACAAGGGACATAATGGGATATTCAAGACCGGCACACATGAGAAGGCTACAAAAGAAATGACAGCTAGCTGTTGCACATACAAATTTCATTGTTATCTCATGCATTTAGCTAAATATCATGCATTTTTCCTAGTTTTTATACTGATTTCCCCTCTCTTTTGGTACAAACTACTCTCTCTAGTTGTTTTGATTTCAGAAAGCAAGAATTGGTTAAGAAACCCTGGAGACTAGGAAGAAAAACAACCTATCTGTGGTATGCGAGAAGTACTTGTGGTCTATAAATTGACTGGGGCCCAGCTTCCACCTTTGGCTATAAAAGGACAAGAAATGGGCTTTAGGGAAAGAGAAAGGAGGGACAAAAGGGGTGGCGACTGAAAAAAAAAGAAAAGGAAGTTCTGAAGGCTGAAAAGAAGCTGAAGAAGAAGAGAAGGGCTGGGAGACTGAAGATCGGATCCTTGTAGCCATTATAGGAGTCTTCTAAGCCCTGTTGTGCTGTGTCTGGCATACTCTTGTTCTTCCTATTTTCACTTTGTAACTGAGACAATGTGTGTGTAGAATTCTTCTTAGGTTTGGAATTAACCCAAGGTGGTATTTGTTTGATGTGTTGATACATTTTGTATGGATCTTTTATGCTTAAAGGTAGATTTCTTGAGTTGAGTTCTGATTTGAGTACACAGTTTGTAATTATGAAAGCATTACTTGCCTACCTTAGAGATCTAGGTTAACTGAAAGGATAACCTGGGTCTTGGAACCTCATTAATCACCCTGAACTTACTGAAAAGTAATTCTTGAGGATCTTTTGCTTAATCACCATGCTTATTCAGGTTTTGAAAGAGTTTATCTACCACGAAAGTAGGAGATGGCCCTACCAAGACCTAACTTGTTATCTCTTGAAAGAGAGTGACAAGTAGCTTAGGATTAATGCCCTTCAAGATATCTATCCACATCTAGTCCAGATCCAACACATTATTCATATTACACCTTGTGGTGGGTTCCCAAACCAAAGTCTATTTTAACTTGAAGTGTAATCGACAGCCCTATGTTTCTGCAGCCTTGATTGTGTTTTATTCCCTGCTTCTTGTTGTTCCCAATTCCCACCCTTTTTTATTGTCTAGATAACCCCTTGTTGCAATATGTTGGTAATCATACTTGGTCCTCGTGGGATCGATACTTATTTACTACTTGGCAAAACCGTGCGCTTGCGGTTGTGCAACACTAGCATCCATGGTTTAATTATTGCTATCAAGAAAGTGCTTTGATGATAAGCTAATAATGAATTTTAATAGCAATCTTTATGTTCAAATATGATACAATTTAAATATATTTATCTAGATGGAATTTGGATGGGGTAAATATATATATATATATACATGTGTGTGTGTGTGTGTGTGCAATATTTGTATATATATATATATATGTGTGTGTGTGTGTGTGTGTGTTTTCTTAGAATCTAGTATATGATAACCTTCTTTTTATCTAACAATCATCATAGACCATTGAAGTTTGAATTTTGAAAAAAATTCCTGGTCAGTTATACTTTACTTTTTTTAAAAAAATAGTTATAGTGCATCCCTAAGGTAGCAAACTTGACAACTTTGGGTTCCATCTCTTTAATAGACATTCAATGATGTACAACCACCACAAGAAAAGAACGGTTAACCAATGAAAAATTACCCACGGACATGTTCCTTGGAAATTACCTAGGAAAACCCATAAAATAACTAGGAAATATTAAAATCAAGATAGATCAAATTTACCTTGGAAACAAACACGGATTTACCCACAACTGTACCCAGGGATGTATACTTCCTAGGTAATCCATGGGTAAATAACATGGGTAGTTCCCGCCTCAAAAATACCTTCAGATTAAATAGGGAAAATTTACGTGGGTAAAAGTTCTATGGGTAATCCTTGGGTAAACAGGATGCATATAATATATCC
This sequence comes from Dioscorea cayenensis subsp. rotundata, assembly GCF_009730915.1. NCBI lineage: Eukaryota > Viridiplantae > Streptophyta > Magnoliopsida > Dioscoreales > Dioscoreaceae > Dioscorea > Dioscorea cayenensis. Next base: position 7,344,079 of record NC_052489.1, read on the forward strand.
ATTAATTACCCAAGGAAAATTGTTTGTGGGTACTACTGTTATGGCTAATCCGTGGGTAATTTGAATGTTGAATTTGACTCTATAAAGCCACCCTCGAATTGCCCAGATATATTATCCATATGTAACATGTCCGTGGGGAATCCGTGGGTATTCAGAAATATAAATTTTGTTCCAAAAATGTATATAGGGAATCCCTAGGTAATATTTGTATGAAATTTAGAAATTTAGATTTTATTAATTTTCCAAATGGTATGATTATGATTCATGAGTAATTAATTTGAGAATAATTCGTGTAATGAAAGAAAAGAAAATTCTTATTAATTGAATAGATCAAGTTTAATTACGAATTTTAATTGATGTATATGCATTATGAACATAAACTTTGCTAGCTTTGCAATCTCATTTGGGATCCTTTGCTACTAGAAACCTTAGCACCGTTCTCTACTTTAAGTTACAAAAGAATCACTTTACCATGTTTGGTAGAGTATTTTCACTGGAAAGTAACATTGCCATGGGAGAGCAATTCCATCAAATTGAGGGAGAGTGATTCCCTCAATATATGGTGGGAAAATCATATTCTCATGGGAAAGGAAAGTGAAATTATTTTTTTTTTACTAAAACACCCTCAAACTTTTTCAAAATTACTTTCCCACCCAAATAAATATTTAAATAAAAATAATTAAATTTAAAAAAATTAAATTTTTAATCTTATAAAAATATATTATTGTTTTTTTAATAATTAATTTTTAAAAATATATTCTTGTTATTATTTTTATTTTAATAATTAATTTTTAAATTTATATTAATGTTATTTTAAAAATAAATATTTATATAAAAATATATTATTGTTACTATAATAATTAATTTGAATATTTAAATAAAAATTATTTAAATATTTAAATAAAAATATTTAAATATTTAAATAAAAAATATTTAATCTTATAAAAATATATTCAAAATTAATTTTTTAAAATTATTTTATATATTTGAAAACATATCATTGTTATTTTAATAATTAAAAATTGATTAACAAATTGTGTATAAGTAAAATAACACAAGGGCATTTATGTCATTATGCCAACAGATTCCCAAGGATATCTTCCAATACCAAACACAGAAATATTACTTTTCCATCAATTTAATCAAACTTTCCAATGCATACCAAACAAAGAAATAATATTTTCCCAGGAATTACTTTCCCATCAATCAAATTCCATCAAAACATTCCCTAAGTAAAGCACCAAACGCCAGGTGCCTACATGTTAGTGCCAACATGTGGCCCCTCTCGAGCAGACACGACATGGCCCGTAAAGTTTTTTTTATAATTTTGTTAATATTTCGTTTAGTATTTTTTTTGAAAGAGATATTTGTTTTTCATATTTTATAAATAAATCATAAAATTTTTTAACATAATATGCTGTAGACTTGTCAACAACTCAAACTAATCCACGACTTTCTTGTGGCTCTTCAATCACTGAACCAAGGATACCAGATTAAGTTGGCTTTCCCTTGTTCATAAATCAATGCTTAGGAGGTTGACATTTCAGTTGATTAAGTTCACATTAATTGCAGACTTGGAAACAAATCAACCATATCATAAAACCATGAATGTCAAACGGTTATTTTTTTATAATATTTACCTAAATTGGAAGAGATCAAATAACAATTACATGATCAACAAATTAACACTACATTAGGCATATAAATATAACTACTAATTATCACGCTCTAGTCATAACATACAACAAACTCTCAAGGATACAACAAACCATCCTCTCAAACATAACATATATAAATATCATTTTATGATTGTTGAGGGTTGTCACTGTAAATTCGTCTTCAAGGTTGCCAACCCTAGTAAAACACATCTCTCTCTCTCTCTCTCTCTCTCTCTCTCTCTCTCTCTCTCTCTCTCGCGTTGTGCCTCCATTGTGATTCTCAGGCGCCACTTAACATTGTTGTTTACAGGCCCGCTAAACACGGTTTGCCTCTTCATTTCCCTCTTCATCTCCTACAGTCGTTCTACTGCCGACACCAAGAACTCCATTTGATCTCTGTCAAGGCTCCACCCCTCTTTCTTTCCGTGTTTTTCCCTATTTTCTTGATTCTCCCCCCAATTTTTTTTGTATTTTTTTAAGAACACCCTGAAAATTTTTCTCAAATCTCTTGATTCTTTTTTTGAGGTCATTTTCTGAATTTTGTATGTCGGTGAATGCTGATCTTGATGATAATATGAATGGAGGTTTCTTGAAGATCTTATTTATTTATTTATTTATTTTTTGGAATTAAGGGCATTCTTCTGATTTGGTTGTTAGATGATAGGTGTTTGATATTTGATTCTGTTTGTTCTTCTTAAGATCATTATTGAAATCATCAGAGGTGTCGCTTGTTATCTTTGGCTTAGCAATGAGGATTTGGAAATAACCTAACAGCCCACCCAAAAAGCAGTAGAACATGTGTCCATAAAGCCTCACCGACATCTAATCAATAAATGGTAGGGGAAAGTGGTCCTTTCGAGTGGCATCATTTAATCACCTATAGTCAATACATACCCTCCAACCAGTAATAGTACAAGTCAGGATCAATTCATTCCTTTCGTTGGTGACTACAGTCATACCTCCTTTCTTTGGCACAACTTGGATGGGGCTAACACATGCACTATTAGAGATTAGGTAAATGACTCCTGCATCATATAGCTTGATCACTTCCACTTTTACAACTTCATTCATATTCAGATTTAGCCTCCTTTGAGGTTGTACAACTGGTTTGAAGATCTCCTCCATTTGGATCTTGTGGGTACAAAAAGATGGATTAATCCCCATATTGTTGGTGCCACCAATCTCCCTTTCTTATCGCTAGATAAATTTGAGGAAATAGTAACTGAAAGTCTAGCACCCTCAGGCAGAAACATGTACTCTAAATGATCGGGCAACTTCTTCAAATCAAGATCTGGTAGTTCCTCTATTGACATTTTCAATTTCTTATTCTGAACATTGATCTCTATCCCAGTATCTTGCTATCCCAAATCTAATAATTGTGCTTTGTCATCACTCCCTTGACATTTCTCTTCATTTTTTGCCAATACTGACATAATACTCTGTATATCTGAAACTTATAAAATTAGACTCACCCTTGTGTTTTGCTCTTCTTTCATTATATGCTCTCCTAGAGAACTGATGAAGTTATCAAGGGCTAAGGACCTTCCGCGAACGCCGCCAAGCTAGTTTTCACAACTACAATTTCTCCTCTTCAAGATGGTTGGGTTGAATCTCCCTCTAAAATCACTTCAAAAGCCCTGGAAATTCATCCCTCTTCTTTCCTTTGCATTACCTCACAAATAAAACAAAAGATGCCCTACAAATTCTCATCAAAACTATTTATACTGTGCCACTTACGGGCTGCTTACAGGAGTAAGGAAATGGCCATAAGGAGTTGGGGATGATGGGTCACAAGTCTTACAGGATCAATTACGGCCGTAAGGCTCATCCATAAGGTTTTATGTCTTGTGTTACGGTCCAGTTTACAGCCATAAGTGCAGGACCATAAACTTATTTGTGTAACCCTTGCGAGCACCCTTACGAGTATAAGTTGTGCTCGTAAATTCCTCTGGATCATCCTTCGGTCAAATTTACGCGTGTAAGCCCTGCCCATAAGGTACTTTAATTTGTCTTTATACTGCTCCTTCTGTGCATAAACATGCCCGCAAGGTTCTTTAGAAGAGGCTTACGGCCGTAGTAAGGTGCCCGTAAACAATCTTGTTTGCCTTGTCCTTCTTTCATTGCCGCTGAAAGAGTTCCATCTTCATCGTTTTGGCTCTATAACACTTCTTTTGGCTCTCTCTCTCTTTCTCATCTTTAAGTGTTTCCCAAAGGTTGAGAATGAAAAAACACACTATGTTTAGCATCGGATTTCACAATATACCTCTAATACATGCCTAATGAGTGTACAAAATGATATAAAATTATAAAGGCACAAATCAAAAGAATCCCCCAAAATAGTGAAATTGTCTACGAATGCCTCCATTATGTCTTCTACCAAATCATCAAAAATACCAGTCATATATACATCTCGGGAAAGTGGCAAGAACATTACACAAATTAAGTGGCATACAGCCGTATGGAAAAGTGCCACAGGGATAAGTAAAAGTGGTTATCTCTTGATCCTCTAGAGCAATTGGAGTCACAAAGCAGCTTGTCAAACTATCAAAAAAGCAAAATACATATGTTCTGATAATATTTCTAACATCTAAGCAATAAATGGAAGAAGAAAATGATCTTTTCTACTAGCATCACTCAATTGTCTATAATCTATGCACACTCTTTCTTAAGTGATGGTCCTTGTTAGAATAACTTCACTTTTCTCATTCTTGACCATTGTCATACCTCTTTTCTTCGGCACCACTTGAACATGACTAACCCAAGAACTATCATATATCGGATATATCACACAGGCATCAATTAATTTTATAACTTCTACCTTGACCACCTCTTTCATGTATACGCTTAATCTTCTTTGCTATTGAACTACTAGTTTGAAGTTTTCTTCTATTAGGATTTTATGAGTGTAGAAAGAGGGGTTGATTCTTTTGATATCAACGATCCTCCAAGTGAATTACTCCCTTATACTGCTTGAGTACATCCACTTGTTTCCTTTTTTGCTCAACTAATAAACTTGATGAAATAATCACCGAAAGCTTGGAATCTTTAGCTAAGAGCATGCTCTAAATGATCTAGTAATTTCTTGATTTCAAGCTCTGGAGGCTGCATAATGGATGGCTTCAGTTTTTTTATCCCCGCTATGAATCTCTATTCTGATGTCTTGTTGTGGTTGCCCCGAGTTTATTCTCTATTCTATACTTTTTTTTTTCCTTAACTAGATAAATCTTATCAAAGAATGTAGGGGAGTATACACTGTCACCACATAGGCTAATTGTATCCTGAACCAATAATAACATCACATACTGTAATTCCAAGTAAGATAAAGTGTGAGTTTCCCCCATTTGTTCAACTGGTCTTGTGTCACTCATACAAGGGATTTCACAAAATAATTGAGTGCTTCCTTTAAAGTAAGGTGGGCTTCACTCTGAGGATGTCTTGGCTCTAACTGAAACAATTATTCTAGTAGGGCGTTCATAGTCTTCATTTCAAATGCAATGCATGTGTCTTCTCAACTATTCTACCATATTAATTGATTGGATCTCCTCCAGTACTCCTACTGAGTAATAGTATCCATCTTATCATTCATAACTTCCAATTGGTGTGTCCATGCTCTAAACATGAACGACATGGCATGATTTCTATCCTTGATGACTTACTCCTTCATATACACTTAAAATAAGCAAGAGAACTTGAGTCAAAATAAATAAAAGAAGAAAAGAAAGAATCAAGAAAGAAAAAGAAAAGAAATGGCTAATATGATGGAATAAAAGAAATATTCCTAATATCTCTAAGATATTCTAGCAACGGTGCCAAAAACTTAATAGAGAAATGAAGTCACCTACTATATGCAAGTGTATGTGCCTCCCAAATAATACATAGTGTTGTGAAGCAGAGTTGTCGATCCGTACGGAACTAGATAATACTATTACTAACTCTAAACCAGAAAATTAACCTAATAAAAAAGTGGAGTGTAAATTTGAAGTAAAAGCTATAAACCAGACACACAGATAGAAAATACACCAAAACAAGCATAAATAAAAGGTGTACATGCATAGACTTCCCCTAGGTTTGTTAGGTCCTGGACAATGGCTGTGCAAAATCTTACAATCTAGTTGAACTGAGAAAGTTCCTAATACAAACTACTTCCTTTCGCAAAGTAAATAGTAATTGGTCCCATGTGATGTTCATGTAGACTAATTCATGACTGCAATACACTCTATGATTTTTTTCTAGAGATTGGTCCCATGAACTTTTTGTAGTAAAATAAGAATATCTTCATGAATCTTACTCCCCATAATTGCATTACGCATGGAATCCTATGCTAACTCACACAGAAGATTTATGGGAGGAGAAATCTCAACTACAAAGTGCCCTATTTATAGGTGGACTCATAATCTTCTTCAATTATGGTATATCTATACTAGGTGGATCTTTCGATTCATCACATATGTACAACAATCATGAATTCTAAGCTTTTTCTACAATAGAATGCAAGACAATTGAAACACATAATTAAATTCAACAACAAATAGATTACAATCAATCAATTAATCAATATAAAATCATCCAAAATCTACAACCAATATCAATCAAAATATAAACCCTTATTTCCATTTATGCCCAAACACCAAGAAGTTTGTTCTCCATTAGAGGAGAACACTCATACAATCAATTAGTTGAGAGGAAAATAAATGAAACCACGAAAAATCCCTATTCTCTCTTCACTGCCTTAGAATGCCAATGAACTTCCCACTTATCTTCCAGAAGCATAACTGAGAATGCTCCTCAATGGCTCCAATGGTTCCCTAGATGGTGGATAAGCCTCTCTCCCTTATTAGATTGTTGGAAAAACCTCTGAGAACCTCTCTTTCTTTTTATCTTTGCTTGGCCATCAAAACATGCCTCCAAAACCATCAATAAAATCTCTTATACCCAACCTTTTACAAGCTAATTATGCGCATAAGAACAAGGCCATAAGGAGTTGAAAATGATGGATTGCATGCCTTATAGGTATCTTACGTTCGTAAGTTCCATCTGTAAGGTATACTGTAGTGGTGTTATGGTCCAGCTTATAGTCGTAAGTGCTAGACTATAAATTTCTCTGAATGATGCTTACAAAATTCTTTATGAAATTATTTTGCTCCCATAAACTCTTTTAGATGAGACTTACAGCTTGGATTGTGGGTGTAAGTCCCTCTCTCTAGTAGTTATACTCCTCCTTAAGGGTATAAGCTTGCCAACAAAGTTCTCTAGATGAGGCTTATGGCCAAAAGTGTGGCTATAAAGGGGTCGTAAAGTGCTCTGTCTAGCTTGTTCCCTTGTTCTTGATATCGAGAGAGCTCGATCTTCTTCGTTTTGGCTCAATTGGTTTAATTGGTTTTATTCATGTTACTATACCAGTTTTACTGTAGTAGTTTACTGTAGCATTAGGGCTAGTCCTAGTTTGAGTATCGTCCCTGATTAGAGATTTTCCCACTTTTAATACGATTGTAGGAGAATTTGGTCAGAAGAAATTTTGTATCAATACTTGTATTAGATTAAGGGTCAATTGTCGTGACCATCCGATTGACCTATCCTAGGAATCTCTTGGTCAAAACCATCAGTTGCATGGTCTTAGCATCCTTCTCACTTTAGTAGCCCCAGGGAAACCACATTCGTAACCATTTTCACCCCTTGATTTTCACCCTCTTTCACTGTAGCAGGAAGGAGTTAGGAACAGGCCAAAAACTTAGTGTGAATTGCTACAGTGCCCGGGCTCTAAAACATCATTTTTGGTGTTGATTTCTTCCTCAATTGTGTCATTAAGCTCACTTGGGATTCCTTAAGGCCGGTAACATGAATAAAACCAATTAAACCACAAAAATGACATCAATTTATCAATTGATACATGAATAGTAATATATATATATATATATATATATATATATATATATATATATATCTATATATGTATAAAATACACACATTTAGGTATTTATCATGCACCAACTCAAACAATATATACCTACATGTAATATATCCTCCGCTAGTAGCCATGAACCTCGGATACTCTTTTATAACAATTTTCATTTCAGTTGATGCCATTAGGTAGTAATATAGTTTCTAGTATCATTTTATTTTAACAAATTTTATTATTTTGTTAAGTAATATAAATTGTACATGTTGTACCAAGTTTCTTCTTATTAGTTTTAGTAACTAATTTTTAATAATTACAGGGACAATGATCATATACTTTTAGTTTACTTCATCCTAAATAATGAAGATTACTTGTTTTGTATTAACTTTAGAATTGTTTTGAATTAACTAGTCTTCTATTTTAATTTCTATGTTATTGAATGTTTTTGTAAATTTTAATATTCATCCTACTCTAAGTGTGTGTTTGGATCAAGGTTTTGATTACCCAAGAATGGGAATGGGCATATATCCCAAGAGAAGCACATGTTTGGGGAAGTTAGGGAATGGGAATGGATTCCCAGGTCAAAGCAATAGAGGGATAGTCTTCATTACCCCCAAATGTGGGGATAATGGATGGGAATTAAAGGGAATTAACATCAATACCCTTCTCATATACATTTAATAACAACATATTTAACATACATAACATACATATTTAATTACAATTATTAAAATGGACAATAATATCTAAATATTTATAATACATATTTGCAGTAAGTAATTTAAATAATAATACTAATAATAAATATTTAATTAATATATGATAATAAAAAATAAATATAGTATTCAAAATATTTCACTAATAAGAATTTTGACATAAGTAATGTTTCAATATTATTCATTTGCACTAAGGGCAAAATGGTAACTTTACCACATACTTCTTTTTTCTTCTTCCCATTCCCAATGAAATTTTTTACCAACCAAACACAGTTCTCATTCTCATTACCATCCATTACCATTACCATTTTTTTTATTCTCATTCCCATTTCGGGATCCAAACGGCCCTATTATATTTTAGGATAATGCTTGCTATTGTTATAATTTTATGGAATTGAATTATTGAAATTATTATTTGTAAAATTGTACAGGTTTCATGCCCCAAACCTGGCTCGCCAGACCTAGTGCTTCAACAAACGGCTGCATACCCATAGGGTGAAACCCAATAAGCATGCAAGGCCTCAGAACTATTCTCAAAATAGAGAAATATAACCCCAAAATTATAACTTTTAAATATAAACTCAATATAAGATGTGTGAATATAAAGAGGCTTTCTAAAACAAAGTTCACATACTATTAAAAATATAACGACAACTAATTTAAAGGGGATCACAAGCTCTCATTGCCTGCCAAACTATTCACTCCTCATCTGAAAAAAAAATTAGCAACCAAATTATGAGCTTACAACCCAATAAGTAACACACTAAAAATATTGGGATCATGTGCAATTTCAATAAGTAAGCCACTAAAAACATCATATAGAACAAATATTTATCCAAAATATAGTTCATAAAACCAAAGTGGTTCACCAAATTACAATTTAATAACAAATAAAAATATATGTCTCCAAATCACTATGGCTAAAACAAAATTTTAGAAATCAATTGTTTACCCTCAGTGACTTAAGCCAGAATATCAGAGCTCATTTATTTACCCTCGGTGATCTGAGCCAAAATATCAGAGCTCATTAGTTTATACTCAATAACCCGAGCTAGAATATCAAAGATAGCTATTCTTCACAGACGGAACGGTGCAAAACTATAATTTTTTAACAGAGTCAGAGTTTCATGTGGACATGGTCAGTTTTTAACCCCGAGATAGGGTTAGTGTCTAGTTAAATAGAGACTAAACGTATTTATATCAAAATAACTTTGTTATCTGAAAAGAAAACATAATTTTAGAATTTCAGATAGCTTAGGATTTGTAGAACAAGATTTACAGGATAATTTGTCATGCAAACAAACAAACATATGCATGATCCCATCTCTTTATAGCATAATAATCCAGTTATTCAAAAAATAATACACTTGTTAAATCAATAATTAATTAACAAATATTTATATAATTTAATTAGTAAAACAAAATAAATGAGTAAATAATTAAATCAACATAGCTAACATAAGCTAATAATTAATCTGATAACTGAATAAGTAAATGCATAAATAAAATTTATAATTTATGAGTATAATGAACAAAAATTGGCATTGAATTCAAAACCCAAACATTCAAATAGTATATGAATAGTTTTAAAACAAAACCAAAATAATTAAAAAATTGCCGATAACCCAAAATTTTGCATATACATATATACAGATTTATATGTGGTGTTACTTACCTAATTAATGCCCAAAAAATACTCCTAAATCTTAAACCAAATCAAGGCTTTTGGCATGTCCTATATTTGGAAAGAGATTCTGTTAGTTTCAATAACAATATCTGATGATGCTACAAAGCTTAAGAGGCTAATAAGAAATTGTATTACAAAATGAGATTTTTAAAAGGGTACAAATGCAAAAAGTTCAATACACTCCCAAATATTGATTATTGCGAGGGTATAATAGCAATTACGCACTCTAAAGCATATGAACAATTCTATCATGACCATTGAGTACGAAATCCCTCATAACTTCACATATATTTTTTAGAATAATAAATTTCAAGATTCTAAAAAATGTAAATGCCTAAGACTATGACATATCCAAAATTCATAAAATTTAGAGTACTACTCAAATTATAGCATTCAATTTAATCTCAGCTATTTCTTCAAACTTATAATTCAGACATACCACTGTCAAACATGCATATCTCTCAGCCTATAATTATTAAATTAGTAATATTTTACTGACAACTAGAAAACCTAGTAAGGAGCAAGCTTTCTATTTTTCACCTTACCCAATTCAATCTTCATGACCATCAACAATACCCTTCAATCTTCATATTATGGACAAAATTCCATTTGAGACAGTTATACTAATAGGGTTATATCTCACAAACTACACATGTATAAAATCTAAACTTTCGTAAGTACTTAGGCAACATGAAAATCCACAAGTTTTATATATAATTCTATATCTAATTCAAAAGCTAAAGTCATGAAAAAGTCAATAACACTTCAATGTCTCCAGAGAAGTCTTATCCGAGGCTCCTGAATTAAAAGGCTATAACGTACAGAATACACATGAAAAAAATTTGAAATTTTGCAGTAAGCGAGCTAAGATTATGATCCAAAAATTTTAAATTTTGATCTCCCAAAATTAAAGAGGCAACTCTGCTATCCTAACAACAAATATCTGAATCTTATCCTCCAATAAATCCAATTCTTAACATAAGAAGCATGGATGGTTTTCCAAGTTGATATCAATTAAAATGATTAGAACAAAAGAAGATATCAAAGAATTTCTATTAGATTAACCTAACTATGAGAGCAATAGGGTTAGAATAAGGTTCTCACCAAACCCTAACCGTAACTAGTATCACTTCACAAACAATCAAGAAGGAGCAGAAACAAAAGAAATCAAAACCTTACATCAAGCACTCGCAATCGAGCACCCACGAAGATGAGCTCCTCGTCTTCGCCACTAGAACCACGTTGTGACGAGGGAAAGATGTGGTTCTAGATCTCACTTTTCTTAAACAATGATACTTGGTAAGAGAAGGGGTGAAGAGCGTGAGATCGAGGGAGGAGACGTGTCTAGGGTTTCAAAAAACTGAAAATATAAAATCAATAGCGAGGATTAAATATAACATCAATGGCTAGGATTAAATTAACAGGGATGGGATTCACAACAGGATTACAAAAACTACAACACTAGAATTTATTAATTGTTGCAATAATATTCTAAACTTTGCAATAAATATTATGAATCACTAGAACAGATATATAAATCTCTATAATAGATACCATGAAACTACTGCAATAGTTTTTACACAACCGCTATCATAGGTTTTACACAACCACTGCAACATATATTACCAATCCACTGCAAAAATATTATAACATTGTTGCAATAGATATTACAAAACCACTGCAATAGGTATTACAACACCGCTGCAATAGATATTATAAAATCAATGCAATAGGTATTAAAAAAACAACTACAATAGATTTTGTGAAGCCATTGCCCTATATAAAATAACCATTGCAAAATAAACTACTGCAATATATGAAGCAACTATTACAAAAGTAAAAATAGCTTTAAAAACTAGCTAATGCCAATTGGAACGTTTTAAGCAATGGTGTAAAACTAGTGCAGTAACCTATTACAGTTAGAGCAAATACAGCTTCTGCCAAATTGCTACAATAAGTCCTTATGTAAACGGTCTTAAGGCCTTTTGCAATGGTTCATAACCGCTGCAAATAAGCATTTATGTAGTAGTCTCTTCCACTACAAGAAATATAGGAATAGGCAACGGATTTTTCCGTCGCTAAGAACTACATTTCCGTTGCTATAAATATTTAGCAACGGAATTAGCAACGGAATCATTCCGACGGCTATTCCCAAGTCGCTATTCAAATTCCGTCGGTATGATAAAATTCCATCGTTATTTCTTATGTTGTTCTGATGGATAATTCCGTTGCCAAACACAAGAACTCCGTCGTTATTAAAATAATAAAATATTTATTCTTTTATGGTTCACAAAAATTCCGTTGCTATATTTCCGTCGCTAGTGTTGCCTAACAACGGACTATTCCGTTACAATTATTGTTATAGCTATGGAAAATTTTAGTTTAGCAACAATATTTTTCGTATTTTAGCAAGGGAATATCAGTCGCTATTATCTTATTTCTAATGAAATCCGTTGCTATGCCCTCATTAACTACAAAATTCATTATATTTCCGTTGCAATTGTTTTTGTAGCAACGGAATTTTGGTTGTTATTTTCTTATTAGCAACGAAATTCATTTTTGTTCCGTTGCTATTTCTCTTGTAGCAACGGAAGTTCGGTGGTTATTTTTCTTATTAGCAACGGAATTTTTTTCCATTGTTAATTTTCTTGTAGCAACAGAATTACAGTTGTTGTTTTTTTCTTAGCAACGGATTTTTCTTTTTTTTCGTTGCTAGTTTTTGTAGCAACGGAATTTTGGTTGTTGTTTTCTTATACAATTACAATATATGTATTAGCAACAGAATTTCTGATGCTATTTTTTATTTACAACAGAATTTCCATTATCATTTGTTATTTTGCAACAGAAAATCCGTTACTATTCTTTGTTATTAATTATCATAACTATTAGCTACTAAATTTGTTTTTCACACAACTTGCACAATTTATTGCACAAATAAAAAAATTACCCATACAAATACAAATAATACAAATGATTCACAAAAAAAAATCTCATCAAGTATCCATAATCCATCTTTTCAATCATACCAAAAATACCAAAATACAATTAATCCACACAAATGATCCAACATTCAATTCATAACAAAAATACAAATTATCCATACAAATGATCCAACACTCCATCACAACCATAAATCCATCATCAACAATTCTCTAATCCATCAATACACTTGTCACCAACAAACAAAGTGAAATAAGAAGTCATCATGAACATACATTGAATTACCTTGGATTTCTTTGTTCCCTCTTCTTGGCCATTGTCTTCCTTTATTAAAATCATAAAAATTTAAAATCCATCAAATAAAATTGCTATAAAAGTACAATTGTGAACAATAAACAAAGTAAAAGTAATATATGAAGGTATATTTAATTACCTTGAGTTTTTTTTTTGTTGCTCTCTTCTTGCCTCCAAGATCTTCCTCTATGAAAATTATGAAATTTTAAAATCCATCAATTTAAATTGCAAGTAGAAATTTATATGTAAAGCACTAAAACTTAAGAGAAGTAAGATTCAATTTATACCTAAAATCATTTACTTGTTGGTGGAGGAATAAATATATATATATATGATTAGTACTAAAGTGATCAACCATATTTACTCTAACTAGTATATCATGCAAAGTATAATCACTTTTAATTTTCATAAACACATTAAGTCACCATAAACAATAAATAAATACAATCAACTCAAATCAAAACATTAAAAATTAAAATAAAAGATGCAACACACACAGAGACAAACATGAAAACTTCAGTTGGCCACCAACAAAGAGAATCACTACCCATTCATCAACTTCCACAACATGAGATTTGTTTTATTCTTGGCATCATGCATGTTGAAAGCATATAAACATATATATTGTGATTATTATGGCCATGCATTTACTTTACTTATAAAATAAATAAATACATAAATAAATAAATGCAAGAAAATGAAGGCAATTTCAACTTACCAAATATGGTTTCCCTTCAATTGTTCGAGTAATGATGACTTTGTGCAAAAGAAATTCCAAAATCTTCACTCACACCAAAGAAATAGAAGATGTCTTCAGTGAACCCTTCTCTTATAGATGAGAAAATAGAAGATGAAAATTGAAATTTCAAACAAAATTAAATAAAATTTACAAAAGACATGCAGTGAAAATAAATATAAACTAGGGGCCAATGAGTTTTTCTTTTTAAACTACCCAATACCAATATAATACCAATAAAATGTATATAAATATAAATACTCTTTTTTATCTAAAAATAATTATAATCTTAAAATAAAAACAATTCTTTCAGTTTAGTAATAATCAAGTTCATATATATAATCCCTATTACAATATCTTTTATTTATTATAATATGTATAGTAATATTCATTTAATTTATGAAAAAAAAGGAAGAGAACATAACTAAAAAATATTTATAAACACTACAGAAACAATACATTAACTTCACTGCAAAAATAATATATTAACTTAATTAGAAAGACAAAGTCAAAGAAATTCCAAACTCCATATATAAAATAAATAATTTATAATAAAAAAATATTCTAATGAAAAATTGACCCCTATTTCAATAAAAATTGACTTTCTTTTTTTAATTATTTTTTTAATCTGATAAAAAAAGGTGCATTGTTCACCGCATATATGGGATTACTCTGATTTTTAAACAAAAGTCCACATTGTGTATATCATAAAATTAGCAAAAGGGCTGGAATTACAGGTGATTACCTGAGTAAAATAAAAATAATCGATTAAAAAAAAAGAACCCACCAACGAGCAGGTCCTATGCATAACCGCAAATAGTCCGTGTGGCCACCGGTTTACTAATTAAAAACTGTAGTTACTAATATTATATATATTTATATATAATATTTATAAAAATATCACAATTAAAACATTGTAAATTAACTTATACCCTATGAAATAGAAAAAAAAATCCAATTCTTTTATATGTTTATCTACAAACAGATAATCTTAATAAAATTAAGAAACACAAATATATCTATAAATATAAATATATATAATATATATATAATTGGATACGCATGCAATGTATATCAGTAAGTTTCTTCAAATCAATCTAATTTGAAAATTTAGTAAAATTTCACAGCATCAATTTGAATGTTTGTGAAAATTTTAATATTGGCTCTGACCTGCCTGTACAAGTTAACTAAACAAGGTAACAGAAAAAAAAACATGAAGATTCCACATTGAGACCTGGTAATCATATTAGATCTATGATTTAGCATTCATATCATATCTTCATCCACTTGGTTCTGTACATCATGCTTTTTATAATTACATCAATTTCGATTCTTCATACATCTATTAATTGTACTTTCTTGTTGATTCAATTTATGTATAGTCAAATTATCATATACTGCTGTAATAGCTACAATTTAGCAGTGATGATACTCTATAGTATAAGAGGAACATCAATCTCAATACTAGTACAATTATACTTCTGTTTACTTTACATTCTTCTTGGTTTTACTTGTTAATTATATATAATTTATCATCTAACAATCATACATTGCTCTTAAGAGCTGTAATTTAGTAGTGGCGCGCTTCCTGACTTTGCAGTTAGATCTATAATTCTATACCTGTTCTATTTCTTCATATGTTTTTGTCTGGAAAACTCAAGTTCATATAAACACTAACCCACATGGTTTCAAAAGTCTACAAAGTTAATGTTTATTACTAATCTTAAATTGATACAACTATAATATGGTGTTATATAGTTCAGGTACCAAATAAAGTTTGAATGTTGATTGGAACAAAATTCCATCTTATTCAACTTTAACTTATTAATTAATGATGTTTGTTAAAAATTATAACTAAAACAATTTCAAGAGAAAGTAAAGTTATTAACATAACAATGAAAGACATAATTACTGTTTTACATGAAACTAAACAGCCATCTAATAAATGATAAAACAAGAACATTTCAAAAGTAGCACCAATAAAGCTCTATGGTCTTCTGTTAAGATACACAAGGAAATAGTGAAGCTAGCTTAGGCAAAAATTTTACAACTTAGCATACCTACATTAAGACCATTGATGATTTAAACTTTGCAATTGAAAGCACAACTCATTTTAACCCCCTGAAACTAACAAACTCAAAGTATGACTCAAAAATTTCTCACTAAGAAAAGATTATACAAAATTTTCCACCCGATTTATCTCCTCTGATGCAAACTCTTCTGTTTGACTCAATATGGTTCTTTTTCATGTGACAACTCATATTTTCAGATGGATCATGGATACCAAAGAGAACATAAATAGAAATGACAACTTGCATGAGAAGTTAAGCTAGCTTCACCCCCACACAAGTGCCATCTCTGCTCATTCAATGTATTAGAAAACAAACTTATAGATTTTATAGATTTGGCACAGTCCAATGGCAAAATCTAATAAAAAACTCAGTAAATCTACAAATGGCACACAACACTTTGATGAACTTCTTGAATTAGAAAATAAAAATATTAAACGCAACTATACATGAAAATCAAAATAGATTTCTTTCATGTGGTGATAAAAGGACTAAAGGAAGGCATGGTACCAACGGGGAAGCGCTCGTCGGTGTTGCGTCTCGCCGGAGATCAGAACGCCCACTCCAAACCCGATGAATAATAGCCCCAACCCAAGCAAGCACACGGCACCCAGGAGTCCCCGATGTAGGCCCCCCAAGCACGCACTCCGATCGTTGCACTCACAAACCCCTGAGCACAGTGACAGCGAGGACGAGAAAGAGAGAAGAGCTCTAGAAACCAAGACCGTGGCGCTGCGATTAGGGAGTTGAGTGGGTGGAACTTCACGAGGATGTGCTGGAGGACGCTAATGGCGGCGGAGTTGTTGATTGGCGCGCACTGGAGTTGTAGATCAGCACTGCGATTAGGATTAGGGTTGGGTATTAAACAATAACGAAGAGATTGAAGTTGGATCAAGGTGAAAGGAAATGGAGATAGAAGCAATTACCGAGAGGATGAGGGATGAGAAGCTGAGAGACGGAGAAGGGAAGCTCGTGGATCTCACACCGAAGCCGACGAGAAGAGGAGAGAAGAGCACGGGAAGAGGGAAAGGACAACGATGCAACAGGGTTAAAAAGATGTTAATTTTAAGGTTTTTTTTAAAAAAATTTTAATTAAGAAACTAATTTCAAATTTTAATTAAGAAACTAATTTCAGATTTTATTAATTATTGTTTGATTAGAAATTAAGTTCAAATAATTTTTAATGCACATCAATTTAATGGCCAAGCCAACTTCTTTTAATTTGATTTTTTTAATATCCGATGATATAGAAATTCAAAATAAAATATATAATAAATTTGGATTAAAATCTAAGGCTAGGAGTGAGCATTGAAAAGGCAAGATTTAACTGCTTTCATGCCCATTTATAGTTTATCAATTTCAGAAAATCTTGACAAAAATACAATAATTCAATTAATCATCCATAGGACTATTTTTAGATATAAATAACACTCAATATTTTACACATAAAAGTATCACTAATAATATTCTACCAATTTTCTATAACCCCTAATAATTATTAACTTTTAATATTTTAAATATTTAATCATGTACAATCAAACAAATATATTAATTAATTAATATTATTTTTTTATAAAAAATAAACAAATTACATCAGGGCATTCATTAATATGAAATTAATATTTTTTTAATATATTTATATCATCAACTACACTCGAGATTGAAATATACTGTTTATTACTTATTTATTATTAAATTTAAAATTTATTAAATATTTATTTTTTTAAGAAATAAATATATATATATATATATAATTTTTTTTTAACAAAAAAGGGATAAACCTAATCAAACCTTTCATACCCTCTCTCTTTGTGACCCTTTATTTATTTCTTTCTTTCCTTGAAATTAATTATTGTTTGAAAAAAATCCAAAGAATAAAGGTTTATTCTTATTTTTATTATTATATAGAAAAACAAACTCAATTTGAGACTTAAGTTTTTTTTCTTCCTTTTCATTTATAATATATATATATATATATATATATATATATATATATATATATATATATATATATATATATATAAGTTTGGAATAGATACGGTCTTATTCCGTTGCTATTAATCTAAATTCCGTCGCAATATTTTAAAATTCCGTCGGTAATGTAATAGAAATAAGTTGAACTTCTGAAGCTTTATTCCGTCGGTAATCTAATGCTGATTCCGTTTCCAATACTTACAAATAGCGACGGAATGAATCCGTAGCAATTTATTAGCAACGGAAATATGCGGGAAAATTAGGGCGCGTAAGCTCTAGCAACGGAATAGCAACGGACTTATTTTGTTGCTACATTTCCGTTGTTATTAATCACACTTTCGTTGCTATATTATACAATTCCGATGGTAATGTAATAAAAACAAGTTGAACTTCTAAAGTTTCATTTCGTCGGTAATCCGACGACGCTAATTCCGTCGCTAATGTTTACAAATAGCAACGAAATAAATCCGTAGCAATATTTCCGTTGCCTATTCCTGTATTTCTTGTAGTGTTCCAAGTGATCGAGCACCATGTCAAAAGCCACCATCTAGGTTCAACTTGACTCAAGAAAACTAAATGTCCTTTTTGTGATCTATTTAACAACCTTGAACACGCTATAGGGCATCTTACGTATCATAAAACTCATATTTCGAGAGAGTATTGATTCAGTGCTATTATCTACCATTTTATTTAATCATATTACTTATTTCATGTACAATAAATTATTTCATTTCCTTCGAGCAAAAAGCTGATATCTTGTTGTCAACCATGCATGAGAAATACTTCCTTTTAAATTATATTACAATTCCTATCTTAACTTTTAATTTTCGACATAAAACAAAGGGCACAACAAACGCAAACATCAAGCAGCACCAAAAAACAGAACACATGTCATGGTTAACATTCTTTTACAGTTTGGAAACAAGCGAAAGGCAATCGCCACGTTACAGTGTACACATCCAAAAATAATTAGAAATTTGTGAAACAACTTAACCTCAAGGCACGTCCAAATTAATGCATGCATCGTGCAAGAGACGTTAATCTAACACTACTGCTTTAATCCCATGCATACGTTGATAATGAGAGGTGGACAAGTGCTTGTACTACTACTCAACTCGCGCGTGTATCATAATATATATAAATACCCCACCTTGGTATCTCAAATGGTACACCACCTTTAACAAGTACATTTGGTACCAATTTTTCTCTTATTGTAGCAATGGCGAGTGCAACTCTTAAGTGGAGTATGTTTGTGATGTTCTTGGCTGCTGTTACTTTTGAGTATGGTGATTGTTTCCACCACATTTCTGTGTTAAGCGCATGCTCTCCTAGTGGATATTTGCACGGCAAAACTGGGCATTGCAACACCGAACATGATTCTGATTGTTGTAAGGCTGGTGAATTATACCCACAATACCGATGTTCCCCACCTATAACTGGAGATACACAGGCAACCATGACTATTAATAGCTTTGCAAAAGGAGGTGACGGTGGCGGCCCATCAGAGTGTGACAACAGTTACCATAGTGACGATGAAATGGTTGTCGCTTTGTCTTCCGGCTGGTATAATCATGGTAGCCGTTGCCTGAAGAGCATAAGGATCAATGCTAATGGAAAGTCTGTCTTGGCGAAGGTGGTTGACGAGTGTGACTCTGTCAATGGTTGTGACAAGGATCATGATTTTCAGCCTCCTTGTCCTAATAATATAGTTGATGCTTCACCTGCGGTATGGAATGCATTGGGGATCCATGGTTCAGAAGTTGGTGACTATGACATTACTTGGTCCGACGAATGAAATGTAAACATGTGATGCCAACCACATATGCTATATTACCTTGGCTACCATATTATATCATCCCACTCATCATACGCCAAAATATATCACTTGATCGTACTCATGTTAAAGTATGATTTTCTAAATATTCAACATGAATGATAAAGTATATATTACTATTAATTTCAAACATGCATTTTTTTTTTCTTTTTTCTTTTTTTT
Source organism: Dioscorea cayenensis subsp. rotundata (assembly GCF_009730915.1). NCBI lineage: Eukaryota > Viridiplantae > Streptophyta > Magnoliopsida > Dioscoreales > Dioscoreaceae > Dioscorea > Dioscorea cayenensis. The sequence goes on from NC_052489.1 coordinate 7,364,045, forward strand.
CTTAAAAAAAAACAATAACGAAAAGTGCGAGAAGACTTATGCATACTAGGAAGACCCAGGAAGGCCCAAGAAACTGAAGCAAATGAAGGGATGAAGTCAGTAACAGATGCAAATTAAAGCTATTAGGGGAAAAAGTATTAAAAACTGGAATACTAAACATAACTATGATTCGCCACAATTCCAACTCCTGCCTCAGAAGTATTGAAGTACTAAAGTGATATTTTACGCCTAGTTTTGTTTAGGTGCAAGAGTGGAACAAGTGCATATATAAAACCCTATGCTAGCTGAAACCTGCAAGAACCATCCGGTTTAATTTAGTTCAGCTTATACAAATGGACTTTTTTAGCCAATATATATAATCACGATGTGCACCGTGACCCAGAGCAGTGCGGGGCTGGGATCTGCCGCCCGCAGGCCGGGCTGGGCTATCATTAAAGTAGGTGGCCCATGCATGCTACTCTTGCACAATCACCACGTAGGCTGTGCCGGTCCAGTTATGGGTCAATGATTTTATAACCTGTGGCCCGAACCCAAGAGCTGTGTCTAACAAAAGAGAGTCCATTCACATGAGCTACGAAACTTTGGTTATAGTATTAGGAATATTTATATTTAAATATATAGATAATAATAAATGTGTATAAACTTCAATGTGAATTATCGCAAGGTAATAAAAATTTATTCTCTTAAATATTGAAACACAAGGTTTCATGAATAATTAGAAACATGCTTAAATTCGATAACAAAAAGTAGAGTAATCAAATCCTGAAGTTAGTGATTATTTTTCACTAACAACGTGATAAATTAGGCCCGATTTTAATAAAAATGAGACATAGACAAAAATCATAATAATTTTTTAAAAATTAATTTTATTAAATAATAAATTATATAATAAAAAATAAAAATATATAAATCATTATTAATAATTACAATAAATAAAATATTGATCATATGAACATTTAGAGATTTGAAATCTATCTTTAATTCTTTGTTTAATTTCATGCTAATGATAATTAATATAAGATTATGTGGATAACATAATAGTAAATAAAAATTTAAAATATTATTTTTTAAAAAGATCAGGGATTGTCCATGGCAACTTTGATTTAAAGTAGAAGAAATACATAGATTTTAATTTCTCTTATATTAGAAAAATACACAAACAATTTAATTTAATTAGCTTTGATTTGGAAACAATTTAAGTGCAAGCTTTTTAATTTATTTTTTTAATTATTATAAATTATCTTGATTCGTCTCAAAAGTTATTAAGATTTTTTTAAAATTATTTAACAAAATAATATAGTAAAGCTTTTAATAACTATTCATTATGAAAAAAATTATTAAACAAACCCCAACTTGTTTGAAAAACAACAAAATAAAGTAAGGGTATTTAAAGACAAAGTTAAACGGCACCCTTTATATTATTTTAGTATTATTTCAAATCATTTTTAAAATTTTTTTTATTATTCCCATATATATACCCCTTTACCACTAATGACTAATCTCTCTCTTCTATTAAAAACTCCTCCAATTGAAAATTACTAAGGTTAAATTTTTATTTTTATTCTTTAATGAATTAAATTTGCATGCTAATAATTATTTTATTTAGTAAATTCATCCAACTACTTCAATTTTATTATATTAGTTAGTAGTTAATTTATGTCTATTTTACTTACCATGATTAATTATTTTAGTTTTTAGTTATTCTAGAGTAATTTAATGCAATTTTTTTCCTAATTTCCTTGTTATTTCGATTTAGTGTTAATTTACTTTGTTTACTAGTATTTTTTTATTAAATTTTATGTTTAATAAATGATGTTTAAAGTTTAAATTATTTTTTGTTTGATATTTAATTTTTCTTATGTTTAATTAGCCTTATTTAAAATTTTTGAAGTTATATATATTTAATGTTCTTTGAGTATTCTGTTATTAAGCTAAATTTTCGATTTTGCGCATAACTCCCCATGATTCTATAGCCCTAGAAATATTTAATTTTGTGGATTTTATTTTCAATGTTATTTTATTTATTTCATAATTTCATTTTTTTCTATAATTCTTTTGGAAGGTGTAATTTTAATAATTTTGTATTTTGCTTTTTTTTTTAATTATTTTGCTTTGTTATTTAATTTTTCTTATAATTATTGGAATTGTTTATTTTTTATTATGTTTGTTATTTCATTTTTTCATATAATTTTGTAATAACTGTTTATTTTAAATATTTTATTTACCTATAATTTTAGTTCTCATTGATTTTATTTTATCAACTTTAGAAAAATTAAAAATGGCATCATGTGGTGGAAGTTTGAAGGGAAAGAGTGTTGTTGGTTTGGCTTCATTACCTACCCAAGATAGCAATGAATGGCAAGAATATGAAAGTCCGGCCGAGGAGCCAACATTGTCTACTTTGCCTTCAAAGATTGGAGGAACAAATCCCACAACAGAATCTACCCTTAATTAAATCCAACATTTTTAAAGTGTATTTTACAAAAAGGTTGGCAGTGTAACACATGCTAAATGTAATTATTGTAATTCCGAATTTAAGCATAGCAAGGGAGCATGGTATGACACATTTACTGTACATGTGGAGAAAAAACATCTTTACAAGTTAGAACATCCTCAGACAAAATCTAAAATATGATTCACCGTAAACGAAGCTACGGGTTTTCACTCTTCTTTATTTAGGTTTTCTCAACCAAGATATAGATATAAAATCATTGAGAACATTTCTGTGGAGCACTTGCCATTCAACTTTGTGGAGCAATGCCTAGTGTAAGAATGCATCAATGAGACATTATAACCAGCATGCAAAAAGGTTTCAAGGAGGACTATTCAAAGAACAATTTTCATACAATACAAACACCATAAATAACACATTTGTGAGTATTTTTGCTCTTGTTCCTCTTCTATTTCTTTATGTTCTGATATATATATACCGATGTATTCAATGAAAATTCTTTTATTGGTATTACAGCATTGGATTGATGACTTGAGGAATATCCAAAAATGAATCATTGCTTTTAGGGTATTCAATGAGGCCCATACCACTGATAATATTTATTGGATGATTCATGGAATCATCAAAGAATATGGCTTGACATTTAAGATCAATTTCGTTTGATAGTGCTTCTGCTAATACTAGCTCAATTAGACCTTTAAAAGAATATTTGAGACATCCATGTGGGGGAAAATATTTTCATATTAGATGTGTTTGTCATGTATTAAACCTATGTGTGCAAACCAAGCTAGAGTCTCTAAAACAATTTGTAGGACCAATTAGGGATGTGGTATCATATATAGGAAGGAAGATGACTCTCATGAAACAATGGTCTCGTTATTGTAAAATAAATAACATGAGGGCCAAAGATTTCCTAAAACATGTTAAGACTAGATGGAACTCTACTTATCGACTTCATAATGCAATATTTCCTTATAAGACATTGTTGACTGCTTTTGTTAATGAAGCTTTGCCTGATTTAGTTTATTTGAATATCAATGGAACATTTCTACTAGAGTTACGGATTTACCTTTTATGTTTAATACATGTACAAATTTATTTTTTCATGTTTATTTCGCATTGCGCATTTATTCTTATATGGTGCTATTGAAGTTGCTGAACAATTGTGGAAGTTTAGATTATATGCTTAATTAGTTGTGGGCCTTATGGAAATGAAGCCTAAGGGGTTGAGCTATTATAGGGGCACACCTCCTATTGCTTTAATTGGATTTGTTTCAAATCCTAGGCAGAAGTTAGAAGTTTTATCTACATATTTAGAGCCTTATTATAAGTTCTTAGGGCTTAATGGAGGTCAGATTTCCCAATCATGGGCCATGAGTGAGTTAGAGACTCACTGGTACGCATCAGAGTCTAACATCTTTATAGATGTTAGTGTAATTGTTGATAATGTTAAGCCACAAAGTTTTAATCATATGAGAGATATTGCTCTAATTATGGCCAAGTAGTTCCACAGGTTACAACTGAGGCAGTAGGACAGTCCAACATTAGCGTAGGAGAATCATTTCGGAAAAGACAAGCAAAGAAGAATTCTAGGGGTTTGTAGTACATAGAGGTCGACTTGTACTTGAACACTACCTTTTGGGTTCTCTAAAGACATGAATGTAGATATAACCTTCAATAATCTTCAGTGGTGGCAAAGTAGTAGAAATCTGTATCCTATTATTTCATTAATTGTAATGGATATTTTTGCGTGCCCTATGTTTAGAATAGCGTGCAAGCAGACTTTCAGTACAAGTGGAAACACGTTGGACACAACACGTTCATCGTTGTCGGCACCAAACATTGAAATTCAAGTTTGCACAGATGATTAGAAGGCTACACATATTTGACAACAAGAAGCAGAGATGGGAAGTTCAAAAGTGAATGACTTTTTCTTCACCGATAACATGATAAGCACAACAACAGCCCCCGACACTAAGTGATAAGTGCTTGTGTGATATGAATGCCAAGCATTCTTTCCTTATGTTGAGCATTACTTTTCTCAGGTTTTTACATTAATATGTGTGTTTTTATGTTACTTTTATGCAGGTATGGTTGTGAGGCTGAGTATGAAGGAAATAGGCCAATGTGGATCATAATGCACCTATTTTGGAGGAGATCTTGCTAAGGTTCAAACGTGAAAATATAGGACAGGTGTGAGATGCTAGAGTGTGTGCGAACCTCCTCGCATTTGAGTGAGCACATCCATTTGGAGGGGCACAAAGGCAGTCATACTCGAGCATTCTGTCTTATGCATATAAGAACAGGAGCTCCACCAACATATATATCATTGAAGAAGCAAGTGATTCACGACATGAACGTGTGCCCGTTTGCGTTACCCCGATGAAAGTATGGAATTGGGAAGTTATTCAGGTCGAAGACTGTAGCGAAAGCACTCGTAGCGTAGCTGCTCACAGCCTGCCGAGAAACCAGAGAAACAGAGAATCCACACGGGCGTGTGAAAAATTATCCACGCCTGCTGTGAAATTCCCGACGGGCGGGTGTATCGTCCCACGCCCTGTGGAGTTGCCCTGATTCGACCCTATTTAAAAGCCGATTCATCCCGATTTTTGGTATTCTTTTTCTCCATCTTTTTCCCTAACTTGCGAGAGGGCTTCGGCTAGGGTTTCGAAGGGTATTGGCCAAGGTTTTGGAGAGGTTCTACGGCTCTGACATCGTGATTCCATTAGAAAGAAGGTTGGTAGGGGAGCTTCGATTGAGGCGTATCCTATACCGGACGAAGGAATCCTTGGACGACGAGTAGAGGACTTTCCACAAGACCATCGATCACGACCATCGAGGGGTTTCTTTTATGGATTCATTGCTTTTACATTCGATTTCTTTGATTGTACTTAGCTCCATGGAGAGCTAAACCCCTAGTGGGTACTTGGGTGATTGTGAACCCTAGGATGTATTCGCTTCATTGAACTTCTTTATTATGTTTTCAATAAATTGATGTTTATTGTGAGTTCCAACCTTGAATGCTTGATTGTATGAACATTTCCCCTAGAGTGACACTAGGGTTGAGAGTTCTTGTTGGTAACCTTGTGAGTGAGTGACACACCACGAGCGTTAGACAAAGCTAGGTTGGAGAGGGTTGAGAGGGTGAGTCGAGAGGTACAGGAGCGTCCCTTTTCCGCTCCGACGTGATAGATTCTACCTCCGTTCCTCGAGTTCTTTGCGCCCATAATAGAGTGAATGGTCTAAGGGATGAACCTCCGCTGGGGCCTAGTTGCGCGTGCAATGGAGTGAAGCGTTGAGGTGATCTTAGTATCTAGGGCTTAATTGTGGCTAGGGACCTTCCGCCTGGACCAAAGGGTTAGGTCTAAATCTAGGAAGAGATTTATCACTTGGAATCCCTAGAGCTCATTGCAACTCTATGCGAGTGCGAGGTGTTGAGATTGTTCGATTTCTCCTCCGGGACATGTATAGAGTTAGGCATAGTTGACCTTAGATTTGGGACTATGTATGTAAGGATTTCCACGACTCACCATTGCATTGATTAGGAAGCATAATAGAGAGTTCTTGCACTTGAAGTGATTATCCTAGGTGAAGCATCATCCAAGTACCCCATCTTTATCGATTGCCTTGCCTCCTCCTTACTTTTGCTCTCTTACTTGTTGCTTTTAATTTCTGAGAATTGAATCATTACCACACTTATCATTGTTGATACTCCACATAGCTAAGAATCGAATTAAGTGTCTTTACTCCCTACTCCCTGTGGATTCGACCCCGCTCACCCGGGATTATTACTTCGACAAACCCGTGCACTTGCGGGATATACGCAAGGGGACCTTGTCACTAAGCAATAGCTAGAACCTGACACCGATGAATAAGTAATTGGATGATAACTCCAGTCTAAGGTAAGACAACTACATTGGCTTTGATTCCTCTTACACCCAATACGATACATAACCAAATTAATTTGATTAATCAACAAATTAAGTACAAGCCATGACTTTATAGCTTTTATTTTAAATTATTTAAATGTTACCATATTATGTGTATATATAATTATTTTTATTTCTTTCTATTCATGGAAATGAACTAATTAAAAAAAATATAAAATTAAAATATAAAAAGTTGAGCGGCTATGGTGGTGGACATCACTTGATCTAGACAACACATTAGATTCAAATATAAATATATAAAAAATAATATCATTTTCTTAATAAATATAATTACATCTCATTTTTAAATTTTTTTTTTTAACAAAAAAAAAGGAACAAAGTCCTAGATGTAAGCTTTTTCTTCTTGGTTTTGCCATTTAAACCATCTCCCCTTAACAAGGAGAAGAAGTACCAAAGCTAAAGCTCGACAAGCTCTAAGAAAAAGATAAATCTTGAATTGAAGCTCTTCCTCAATAGTTCTTTCGTTGACAATCTCTCTTTTTCTTTATTTTCAGTTATTTTTTTAATAATTTTTATGGATTTGTATAATTTTCTCTTGGTTTTGTTTGTTAATTTTATAAGTGCTTTGAGTTAATTTTTTTTAGTGATTTTCGAATGATTTAAAAATATTTTCTTAATTTTTTAAGTTTTACTTGAATTTTTTTTATATTTATATGTTATTACTTTCAAAATTATATGGTATATAATTTGTTTTAAAAAAAACGGGAAGGTTTTGGCCAGGCCCGCCGATTATAGGGATGGCCTAGGCCGGGTGCGGGTCACTAGAATGTGACCCGTAACTCGCCAGGTCTGCCAGGCCAACCTAGCTCGTCGGCTCTGCACTGTTGGCCGGGCTGGTTCTGGGTTGGGCCTGCAGGACCCGGTTACCCGCCCCGTGCCCACCTCTATTTGACACCAATACCGCGGCTTGGCCAATTTAACACAACTACCAAAAATCTAAGGGCATAAACTATGGAAGTTATGAAAAACGAATTTTGCTCATAGGTCATTGTCTCATACCTTGATGTTAGCCTCACTGTTAGGAGAGTTAAACCACAAATCGTCCCACTTATTATATCAAACTGCTTGATTTTATTTGATTTAATGTTTATTTTATAGAGATTTAAGAAAACTTTCAGCTTCCATTGGGCCTCATTAGTGGGTCAAATAAGTGAATGGAGCCTTTGAAGATCTCCTTATGAGCTTCAAAAGGCAAGAGCAAAAAATTCTCAAAGAGAATTTTCACCTTGTATTGGATCTCATCAGTGGATCAAAGAAGTGAATGGAGCCTTCAAAAAGCTCTTATGAGCATGAAGAAGTAAAGGGCCCGTTTGGTACTTTGCATGGAAACACTTTCCATGCAAATTATTTCCTTGCATTCATTTTGCCTGCATTTACTTTCCCTATAAAGTAACAATACGTTTTTTTATGAACTTTGAAAATTGCAATTGAAATACATGCAAAATGAATTCCTTTGTTTGTTATGAATAACCTTTCCATGCAAAGTTATGTTTATTCTCAATTTTACCCTTCAATGAATATCAATTATTTTAATTTTAACTATGTTTTAATTTTCACATTAATCAATGGTTTATATATAGAAAATTAAGAAAATTGCTTATATACCCGGCAAAAGTAGATATTTAATTCTTGCTTTTCTATATGAGAAATATGATTGCCCGAACTTTATCCAAGAGGCATGCTTCCTATATGAATTTTGGCAATCTTTTTATGGATAGATCTCACCTAAATAAAAGGTATTGTGCATGTTTCTTTCAATGATTTTTCAATAAGAATCTATTATCAATAAAACAATATTAAAGGCAATAAAAAAAAAGATTATTAAAAAAATTACAAAAAATTATATGACTTACTGAGATTGGCTTGCGCTACGGTTTTGAAAAGGAAGACGGTGGAGAAATTCTTCGCTAAAGTTAGGGTTTTTAAAAACAAGATAGGACAAAAGACAAGAATTTTAATGTTAGAAAAGGGTGAAATTGGAATTTTACATGTCTCCTACTTTCCCACCAATGATGTAATCAGTTTCACACCCCCTCCCCCTGTAAATCCTTTTCATTGGTCAAAGGGAAAGTAATTACAATTTGACCATTACTTTACATGGTCTTTTTTTCAACCAAACATATGAAAGTTTGTCACAACCTCAACTTTACAGGGAAAGTTGTTACTTTCTCCTATACCAAATGACCCCAAAATGTTCATGAGGAGAGTTCCTACAAAATTTCAAAGAAGCCCTTGCCATTTATAAAATTCCCAATTCTCTCTCTTTCTCTCTCTCTCTCTCTCTCTCTCTCTCTCTCTCTTTTAATTTTAACCCCTCTCATTGATAAACCATATGACCAAGTATTTGGTATAGCCATGCCTTCGAGAATTTTTGAAATAAATGTGAATCCTAAGTTTGTTACAACAAATCCAAAATTTGTTACAAGAACCTATTTTATCACTTTATAAATTCCTCTGTAACCCAATCTCAAATCAATGAACAATGGAAATATTTTACATGGTATGAGAGAGTGAGAGTGACCAAAATGCCTAACAGTTCCATTTCAACCACCTCTTCACACACCCATTCTCAAAACTTTCCCACCATTCAGTAGCCAATCTCCATTAAGCTTACATCCACAAACTATCTACTATGGATCACTCAATTAACTCCCATACTAAAATATTATATCAAGTTTCAATTTGTAGATGGTACTATGATTGCACCATCTTCCACCATTGAAGATCATCCTAATCCAACATATAATGAATGGATAACATATGATCAACTGGTGTTATCATGGATTGTGAACTCACCCTCAGAATCGGTCATGTAACATGTTGTCGAAGTTATCATGGCTAAAGAAGCTTGTAAAATACATGCAACTACCTATGCATCTAAATCCCAAGCTCAGGTGCATCAAATATAAAAGACAACTTTATTATCTCCAGTGGAAGAATGATGATATACCAGTCTTCAAGTTAAGAGCCAAGTAGTTGTATGGTCAATTCTATTCAACATCCAATCTCAAAAGATGATCTGGTGAATGCAATTTTGAAAGGATTGGGACCAACATACCGCCCTTTTGTACGGAATATTAAGGTGTGTTTCTAGCTTATATCCTATAAAGATTTGTTTGGGTTGTTATTATTTGAAGAACTTCAATTGAAGATTGACCAAGATACATCTTGTGATGTTCTTCCAACATCTCACTACTCATCTAGAGGAATGAACCCCCAAAGAGGACATGACCATTGATGTAACAGAGGTCATGGCTGTGGACACAATAGAGGTCGAGGCAAAGACAGAGACTCCTTCACTTCACCACCACCAACTGTGTAATCAAATCCACCAACCCACCCAACTACAATACAATGCTTCAATTACAGTGGTTATGGACATTTAGTACAGTAATGTCCCTCACAACATACAGATAATAGTCATTCTGCTCCTCCAGTTTTCAATTATACTTCCACTTCTAACAATTCAACTTACAACCTACTTATGGATTCTAGACAGTGAAGCCACTCATCATATAACAAATGATCCTATGAATTTGGCAATACATTCAGAGTATTCTGGGATGGAAGAGGTTTCTATTAGCGATGGTCATGCCATTTCAATTTCCCATATTGGTTTGTCCAATATGTTTTTAGATGATAAATTATTTGATTTGACAAAAAACTCTTCATGTGGCTGACTCATGTCAAAATTTAATTTTCATAAGAGAATTCACAAAGGATAATGATGATTGTTTTGAATCCTTTTGGGATTATTTTGAGGTGAAGGATATTCACACACGGGAGGTATTACATCAAGGACAACTTGATAAAGGAGTATACTCTCTTTCATTTCAACATCAATTGTCTTTTCCTCAAGCTCATCTTTGCAATTGTCCAACTTGGCATGCAAGACTTGCTCATGAAAATCTAAGGACACTGGTTGTCGCACTTCAACAATCAAACAAAGTTAATGCCTGTAATAAAGTGCTCCATAAGTGTGTTGTTTGCAGTGTTAGTAAAGCACATAAGCTTCCTTTAAAAAATCTAATCTACAAGCTACCAATCAAATAGAATTAGTAAGCACAAATGTATGGGATCCTGCTCTAGAATCTTCCTATTTATGCTATTGTTATTATATTATTTTTGTTAATTGTTTCACTAAGTTTTGTTGGGTATTTTTTCTCAAAAATAAATCAGAGGTATTACAATGCTTCATTAAATTTCAAAAAACACTGGAAATACCTATAGATAGACAGACCAAATAATTACAATCTGATGGTTGAGGAGAATACCAAGCACTAAAACCTTATTTGGAAGACCATGGCATTTCACATCGCATTTCATGCCCATTTACACCTGAGTAAAATGGCTTTACTGAGATATGACATCGACACATTATTGAAACTATGTGTGCCTTGTTATCGCATGCTTAAGTCCCTATAAGTATTGGGATTTCTCAATTGCAATTGCAGTTTATATAGTTAATCAACTTCGTCAATTAACTTTGCAAAATAAGTCACCTTTTGAAGTGCTCCATGGGAAAAGGCCAGATATAGATTTTTTGCATGTATTCGATGACTATCGTTGTTATTTATGGCTCTGACCCAACACAAACAAAAAAAAAACTAGAACCAAGATCAAAGCGATGTGTATTCTTGGGGTATAATGTCCAATATAAAGGATATCCATGTCTTGAAGTAATTACAAAAAACATTTTAATGTTACGGCATTGTCTTTTTGATGAACAAGTTCTACCATTCACCAAAGATGTTGATTTCTCAAAGCAATGTGTTCCAAAGGACAATACTGCTGGAGTTACTATCACTTTTTCAACTTCCATATCCAATGATGTCATTTTATAATACTCATCAACAAAGAGCTTCATCATCAATTCCACGTGACACTCTCGTAAATGCATTAAGTGGGTCCCAAAATAATGATGACAGCTGCACTCCCACAAGCAATGCTCTTGCACCTACTTAAGAAGATGCCTAAAGTCCAACACCTTCCAATCAACCCTTTGTGGCATACGAACAACTACATATTGTATCTATTGTACATCCAGTGCAACCTCCATGTTCATCAAGAACAAAACCAAGGAATCAGTACCTTCTATTAACACTCACCCTACACTAATGTGTGCTAAAACTAGGCATGCAAAGCCTAGAAGTTTAAGCACAAACCTTCAAGAATCAGAAACTACATGTTATTCAGAAGCTGCAAAACATAGGATTTTGAGAAAAGCTATGGGGATTGAAATTGATGCTCTTGTGAATGGAACTTGGGACTTAGTGCCTCAACATAATGCCACAAATATCCTTGGAAACAAATGTCTTCATAGAATTAAGAGCCTATCCAATGATGATATTGATCATTATAAGGCTAGGTTGGTTGCTAAAGGTTTTCATTAATGCTCAGGAATTAATTTCAATGAAACATTCAGTCCATTATTAAACCCACCACAATCCGATTATTATTTTCTTTGGCTGTTAGGTTCAATAGAAAATGGATGCAATTGGACATTTCTAATGCCTTTCTCCACAGAACTTTTGAAGAACTAGTGTTCATGAAACAAATACAAGGATTTATTGATCCAAATTTTCTAACACATGTTAGTTGCCTACGCAAAGCACTATGGCAATGGTTCAAAGCTTTGACAGCAATTTTGATTCATTTTGGATTTATAAGCTCTAAGGCTGGCACCTCCTTATACATCCATCGACAAGGTGGCAAACAAATTTATTGCTCGATGATGAGGATGAAAACAACAAATTCATGGATAAAGATTCCACCCACAGTGGAAGGCAAATAAATAATCCCGGCAATAGTGCCAAAAACTTTATGAACACTCTACAAGTGCACAGATCGTTACCAATAATAAAGTGGTACCCCATAAAGGGGTAGGGTTGTCGAACCACAGGGACTGGACATCTAGTACTAGTTAATCCTCTAATGTCTAGTCAAACTGAAAGAGTGATAAAAGGTTTAACTACTAAATAAGATTAAAGAACGAAGGGATGGAAGAACCAAGTAGACTAAGGTTGAGTTTCGAAAACAAGATAGCAATGCCCCGGGATGATTCCTATGCGGCCAAGATACCGACTTGAGTCTAATAAATACCAAGGTACATTCTAAGATCCTTGTGGATGCTCAAAAGATTTGTTGCATCTACTGCTATCAAATGCACCAAGTCTTGCAAGTGTAACTACAGGCTTCATACACGCCAAGTTTTGCAACTACACTAGTAATCATAACTATGGTAATCCACACCGCCAAGTTTTACACAAGCATCTATACAATTCAAGCACGCCAAGTTATGCAACACATGAATTACACAAGAAAGCAATAGAACTCTATAGACATTAAAACTCAAGTAGTCAAAGTATAAGAGACAATATAGTTCACAATCCCAAGGCACCGTGGAATGGTTAGCCCCTCATGAATTCATACAAATGAGAGAAGAAGATAAACATAAGAAAGAGAGATATCTAGACTTCCCCCTTTCACAAGATCTCTTCAAATGTACTTCAAGAACTCCATGGAATGGGTAACTCCACTTCTCCGGCATCTCTAACTCAAACTTGGTCTCCATAGCTTGTGTGGTGGTGGCGGCTGATCATCATTCTCTTGAGAGCTCCCTTGCTGGAGAAGAAGTCTCCCTAGATAAAGATGCCTTCAAACCCTAAATGTGGGAGATAAAAAGAACTTTTCACGCTTAACACCGTCTGAGCATGGTCTTGCTCAAACCGTGCTAATCTTGGAGCTTCTGAGCAAAAAAAGAACTAACTGTATCTAGAGAAAATCACGGGGAGAGCACGATCGTGCTCTCCCTGTGCTTAGCTTGAGCACGCCCATGAAAGGAGCATGCAGACTGTGCTTCCCTAAAAGAATAAGTAACTCTGATCCATGGATAATCATGGGGAGATAACAGCCCCAATCTTCACCCGTGATTGAGCTGAACAACAGGGGACTTGCATCCAAAGCTATGGGGAGATGGTATGCCCGTGCTCTACTAGTGCTTGCATTGGACACTAAGAGAAATCATCTTCTTTGGTTGATTTTATCCTTGATTTCACTCCATATGTATTTTGAGCCCTAAAAGCCTATAACAGAGACAAACATAGCTAGAATAGCATTATTCATAGACAAAAGGTGCTAAAAGACAATCTACAGAGTGCATTGGAGGTATGCAAAATATGATATGAAATGCACTCATCACTTGATGTATTTCAATAACATTATTATAACCTGCAATAACAATATGCTTATAGAAGTTGTGATAAAGAACTTGCAAGTAAAGTTCTCAGTGAGAAACCTTGGGGGAGTCTGTTACTTCTTAGGAATAGAGGTGGCCCAAGAACTGGGAGTACTTTTCTTTTCCCAAAGAAATTACATCGGAGACCTCTTACAACTAGTTCAAATGGCTGAAGCAACCCCATTGATGAGTGTATAATATTGATGAATTTTATATCATTTTGTACACTCATTTGGCTTGAATTAGAATCATATTGTGGAATTCAAAGCTAAGCCTAGTATGTTTCTTATAGATGAGAAAGAACCAAAAGAAGCATTCCAGACCTTAAACAAAGAAGTTGGAGCTCTCTCGGCATCATTTGACAAAGGATAAGGCAAACTAGGTGGCTTACGGGTAGCTTACCACCTTCCTTACGGTCGTAAGTACTTTCTATAAAAGCTTGTGGCCATGCTTATGCTTGTAAGGAGGATTCAGAGCCAAACACGAGGACCTGCAAGGTTTATGCCTGTAAAGACCATCTAGAGGAGTTTACACCCACAGCTTACACCCGTAAGGGAGGTCACAAGAAGTAGCAAAGTGAAGTAAATGTGCTTTGTGACAAGAAAAAATTCCCACCTAGCATAGACATGTGATGATTAAAGAAAATTGTGAGTAAGCCTGGGTACAAATTACTTTGGAGACACTGTCTTCCTCATTTCTCTTAAGTGAGTTAATGATTATCTCCATGCTCTATGCAATCATGTGGAGTAGATTTTGGAAGAAATCACATCTCTACTTTGTATTCGGATTAGGGATAATCTCTCTTCACAGGGGAGATTATCTACTCAAGAAATCATCATTAGCTCATAGTGAGATTTCTTAGAGTGTTAATATGATTGTGTGGATGTCTGTATCAGCTCTATACTGAGTCAGTTACCCTTTACCCTCGAAAGAGGGGTTTAGTATAATTCTAGAAACCTCTCGGTTCAAATAGGATTGCATACATTGACAACCTTTGTCCTACACTTCAAAATTCTAGAGGAATGCTATGCCCAAGCATCGTTTGTTCCCATATTTCTCTCCTATTTTTTTTACAGTATTTCTTGTTTTTGTTTTCATTGATTCATACACGTCACTTTGTAAATTAGGATATTTTTTAGAACTATAGCTATTACTAGTATTCACTTTCTTCATTGTGAACCAACACTCTACTTTATGCACACTACTATTATGTGATCGGCACATACACTTGTGTCCCGATCAAGTTTTTAGCGCCATTACCGGGGAAGAATAATAATATTAGGAATACTTGAAATTCCATCATTTTAGCCATTTCTTTTCTTTCATATTTGTTCTTCTTTTGTTTTATTCTTTTCTTTTCTTAATCTTTTTCTTTTGTTTGATTGTGGTGTATGCAACCAAAAGACAAGTCAATAAGACTTGTAGAAGGCAAGAGTAGTATAGAGAGGGTGATTGGAACCTGATTGTTGAACGAGAAAGGATCTTTGACAGTGAGTATAGAGAGAGGATAGTTGGCAACATGGCAAATCAAGGGAACTAATAGAGGACCCTTTCTGATTACTCTCATCCCACTCTTGAAGGTTCTTAGTCTAGTATAGTGCACCCACCAGTTATAGTAAACAACTTTGTGCTCAAGCCTGCATTTATACAGATGGTTCAAAATTCAATATAATTCCATGGATTGTCGGACTAGGATCCCAATGGTCATATTGGAGAATTCCTCGATGTATGTAACATCCTTAACATAAACAATATCTCTAATGATGCCATCAAACTCCGCATATTCTTATTCTCTTTGAAAGGAGAGTCACGCCTTGGGAGAAGCTTGTCGAGCTATCTTGGCCAGTTATTTCCCACTAGGAAGAACAACCAAGTTTCATCAAGAGATTACCTCTTTTACATAGCTGGATTCAAAATCATTGTTTGAGGCATGGGAGAGATTCAAGACTTGTTAAGGAAATACCAACATCACAATTTCCCCGAATGGATGGAAGTTCAGATATTCCATCAAGGCCTCAATCAGAGTACAAGGTAGCTAATAGACTAAATAGGAGGAGGATCACTTGGCAGTTGGAGGTAGCCAAGCAATTGATTGAAAAGATAACCATGAACAACTACCAATGGAACTTAAGAGGCAAGTCAGTTGGAAAGCCCACCGGGATGATAGAGGTCAACGAGGTTATAGTGCTAGCCACCCAGTTAGAAGCCCTGAGCTGAAAGACTGATAACTTGTCCACTCAGAAGTTGGTTGTAGTTATGGTTTGTGACACGTGTGGGGGATGACGCACTTCGACAGATTGCTCCATTATCGAGGTGGTACATAGACCCATCAAGCAAGTAGACTTCATTGTAGTGCCCTCCAATAGCAAGGAAACCTCTATAGTGGCACTTATAACCCAGGATAGCGAGACAACCCCAATTTCTCTTGGGGAGATTAAGGGCAGCAGCAAAAGCCCCAGCCAGGATATCCTCCTCACCCATAGTCCAATCAAAAGCCCTCACTTGGGGAGGTACTTACTAGGTTTATTCAAACCATAGATACTAAGTTTTAGCAGTCCGACTCCAGATTTCAAAGTATAGAGTTGATGATGAGGAACTAGTAAGCTTCTCTTCAGAATTTAGAAAATCAGGTGGGGGCAAATTGCAAAACTATTGTCCGAGCATCCTTAAGACAGTCTACAGAGTAACACCAAAGCAAATCCCCATGAGCATGATGCTCAAGGCTATCACTCTTAGGAGTGGTAAAAAAGTGGCGATGAGCCTAGAAAGGGTGATGGAGAAAGAGAAAAAACCAAAAATTGAGATTTCTGAGAATCCGACGAAAGAGGGAAAAGCCACTCCTATTATTAATATGAGAACACCACCACTGGTGAATAAGTATGATCCCCACCTCCTATATCCATTGAGATTGAAGAATGATCACGCGGATGAGCAATTTAGGAGATTTTTGGATTTGTTGAAGCAATTGCATATCAATGTACCATTTGTTGAAGCCCTCTCACAAATAAAGTACACAAAATTTCTTAAGGACCTATTGACAAACAAGTGGGAGTTTGAGGAGGTTTCAACAGTTATGTTGAGCGAGGAAAGCTCGGCATTGCTTCAAAAATTGACTACCAAGGAGTTTCGTTGTCCCTTGTAACATTGGTGATTTGGTGATTGAGAAAGGCCTAGCGGATCTAGGAGCTAGCATTAATGTCATGCCTTAGACCAAGAAGGCTTGGACTTAGTGACCTTAAACCTACTAGGACAACCCTACAACTAGTGGATCGCTCAATTAAGCATCCAAGAGGAATTACAGAAGATGTATTGGTAAGGTTGATAAATTCATCTTCCGGGTTGATTTCATGATTTTAGATGTAGATGAGGATGTTTGATAAGCATTACTATTCCTCTAGAAAGATATGGTAGATATATTTTCAAATATGTATTGTTATATTCAGCCAAATCTTATCTTATTGTTATATTTAGCCAAACCTAAATATAATCTTCATTTCATATGTATCATTCTATTATAAATATAGTTAGTTAGCTTATCATTATCTTCTTTTCTTGTAACTCTATATATAAAAAGATATTCATCTACAATATTAATTCATTAAAATCAAATACCTTTTTTTCATCATATTCATTTAGCATTGTTTTACATGGTATCAGAGACAACTAAATTTTTCTGATCATTGACATATTTTTTTTTCTTTCATCATGACTACTCCCAATCTTTTGGCTGCTACCACCACCAATTTGGTTCTATATCCCAGAATTGGTGCTACAACTTAACATTGAACTTCACGAATTAAAGAAAAATGATATGACGGTTTCCAAATATCTAAAAAAGGCAACAGGCTTAGCTAATGAACTGGGTGCTATTGGTCGGCCTCTTTCAAGTTCCTAACTTAATGCGGTTATCTATCACAATATTGGATCTGAATACCACGGCCTTATCACAACCTTGAATCAATGTCCTTCTCCTATTACCTTTCAGGAACTTCATGGTTAGTTAATAGAACATAAAATTTTAATTCGTAGCATGCAGGAACCACACCTTGCTCATGTTGCCTCTTGCCAAACTGGTCCTTTGATGCAACCTCCTTATCCCGCCACATATAATGCCTATGCTGCACATTGTCCACACGGGTACATCTTCTTATCCTTCACTATGTTCCACTAAATTATTTCAGTTGAAAAATGTGCTTCATGTTCCACAAATTACCAAACCACTACTTTTCATTCTAAAATTCACAACTGACAATACCTTTGTCCAAAGCTATTGATAGTTATTCTTCTTATAAGTTAGGAAAGCTAGCTCGAGTACCTTTAGCGTCAGTTGAATACACTAGTAGTTTCCCATTTTAGATTATTCATTCCGATGTTTGGGTTCCATCTCCTGTGCTTTCAAGTAGCGGTTCTCATTATTTTGTCTTATTTATTAATGATTTCACTAGATTTACATGGATTTATTTTCTTAAAAATAAAAGTGATGTTTCCCAAGTTTTTCTTGATTTTGAGTCTTATGTAAATTGTCAATTCAATACTTCCATCCAAGATTTTCATTCGGATTGGGGTGATGAGTTTCAAAAATTAAATAAGTACTTCACTAGAGAGGGTACAGTTCACCGTATTTTATGTCCATATATGCATAAACAAAATGGTCTTTCAGAAAGGAAAATACGACACATCATGGATACTGGTTTAACTTTATTAGTTCATGCCCATGTTGCCTTTAGGTATTGGTCTTATTCCTTTCGAACAGCTATAAATTGTATCAATCTACTACCCACTCCCGTCCTTCAAAATCAATTTCCTCATGAAAATTTATATGGTCAACCTCCCAAATATAATGACTCCAAAATTTTTGGTTGTGCCATTTATCTGTATCTTCACCAATATAATAAAAATAAATTTTCCTATCGTAGTAAAAAATGTGTCTACTTAGGTAACACTTCAGATCATGCCAAATATAATTGTTTAGATATTAATAGTAACGGGGTTTATCTAGCAAAACATGTAGTGTTTGATTAGACTTTTTTCCCCTTTCAAACTCAATCTCCTCTAGAAAAACCACATATGGCTCCTTCCTTATCCACTCCTTGGCTCAGCATACAACTCCCTTTCAATTCAGCTACAGGTATGTCTCCTCTTCTTTCTTTTTTTTTTTATTTATCAGGCTCATCTCCACCACTTATTCCACCCTTATCTCCCTCATCTCAACATCCATCAACACTAACTGCCATATCTACTAGCCAAAGTCTTACTATTGTCCACCACACTTCCCCATCCCCATCCCACACTAATATTAATCATGCTCCAGCTAGCCTTAACCTAGTTAATGATCTCTCTTATTATGATCAACCTCCCACGACCACCACTCCTCCTTCCCCTCTTGAATGCACTCACAACATGCAACTTCGTCCTTCCACTCTCTCCAAACGTCAAGCCTTGATTGCTATTCAAGAAAAATCAAAACTTAACTTTTTGAACATGAACCACGGACTTTTTCACAATCTTCAAAACATAGTGAATGGAAAATAGCGATGTCCCAAGAAATCAAAACTCTACATGATAATTCCACATGGACACTAATTCCCAAACCTGGTCATGCTAATGTTATTGCTAACAAGTGGATTTATAGGATAAAACACAAAGCTGATGGCACCATTTATAGATACAAAGCACGATTAGTGGCTAAGGGATTTACTTAAATGTCGGGTATTGATTACAAAGAAGCATCCAGTCCGGTAGTTAAAGCTTCCTCTATTAGACTCATTCTTTCCCTCGCTACGATGCATCAATGGTCTATGCATCAACTGGATGTTGCTAATGCCTTCTTACATGGGCATCTTGATGAAGATTTCTATATGGCTCAACCACAAGGTTTGTTGATTATGCTTCTCCATCATCTTCATTCTCTTCATTTTATTTCTTCCAAGGTTGACACTTTACTGTTTATATATCGACAAGGAACTCATGTTGTTTTCATTCTTGTTTATGATGATGACATTATAGTTACAAGCTCCTATTCTTCATTGGTTACAAAATTTATTTCTCATCTACAACTTGAATTTCCTATCCGAGATATGGGATAGTTGTATTACTTTCTTGGCATTGAAGTTGACATTCCATCTCATGGCACTAGTTTGTCACAAAGGAAGTATGTAGGGGACCTACTGGAATGCCGTGGTATGTCTAAATGCAAACCATGTTCTACGCCAATTGCAATCTCTCCAACTCTATCGAAGTGTGATGGTCAACCTTTGTTACAAGGTGATGATTACCAAAAAATTTTAGGGGCACTTCAATATGTCACCATTACTTGCCCTAATATTGCATTCAGTGTTAACAAACTTTGTCAATTTATGCATGCTCCTACTAATATTCATTGGAAGACACTCAAATGCTTGTTGCATTATCTCAATGGTACTAATCGACTGGTTTATATTTTCCAATTAAGTCATCTATTGCCTTGCATTGTTATATGGATAGTGATTGGGGTGGTGATACTGATGATCAATGTTCTACAAATGGATATGCAATTTTTCTCAGCTCATCTTTAACTTCTTGGTTATCTAAGAAGCAACCTATGATAGCAAGGCCTTCTACTGAGAGTGAATACAATGCAATTACCAATGCTACGTATGAACTTATTTGGTTAAAATCTCTTCTTGGTGAACTTGGATTTGATGTTTCCTCTTTTACACATTGGTGTGATAATATTGGAGTAACAAATTTGAGTTCAAATCTTATTTTCATGCTAGAATGAAACATATTGAGTTGGATTACCATTTTTTTAGAGAAGATGTTGCCAGAGGTTCTATTCAAGTTTGTTTTCTGTCTTCAAACAATCAGCTTGCTGATCTACTCACCAAACCCTTGTAGTATAATCATTTTTAGTTCCAATGCACAAAACTTAGTCTTCATAATATGCAAAGGTTTACAGGGGGCTGATAAGCATTACTATTCTTCTAGATAGATACGGTAGATATATTTTTGGATATGTATTATTATATTTAGCCAAATCTTATCTTATTATTATATTTAGCCAAAGCCAAATCTAATCTTCATTTCAAATGTATTAGTCTATTATAAATATAGTTAGTTAGCTTATCATTATCTTCTTTTCTTGTAACTCTATATATGAAGAGATAATCATCTATAATTTTAATTCATTAAAATCAATACTTTTTTTTTCTTCATCATATTTTTTCCGCATTGCTTTATAATGTTGAGGTACCATTCATTCTTAGTAGGCCCTTCCTAGCTATCTCTCAAGCCCTAATCTATGTGAGAAATGGTAGAATAACTCTTAACGTTTGGGATAAGGAAGTTACGTTTGCTTCATCTGATGCTATGAAACATCCTTCTACTTCATATGATACTTGTTATTGAATTGACAAGACTGATTCGATTATTGATGAATGTGTGCAGGAATTGTAGCACAAGAGCCTTTCGAGGAGTCATTGGATGATCCTCAAACTGAAGTGACAACCACTTTGCTTATAACTTTGGTTGAGGAATACATGAGCAAAAAGCATTGGCATGAGGTCACTTTCCCCAAGAAAGGCAAGAGAAAACATTCAACCAAGGAGATAACACCTGAGTCAGTCAACATCATTGGTAAGTTTCCCATTTTCTCCGATCTTACACTTGGGAACTATTTCAAAGGCATTCATATTGTTTGTTACCCTAGTCACTCATTTTATGCTTCCCATGTCTCATTTGTATTTAAGCTTAACGGTAGGAAATAAGGGAAACTTTGTTCATTTTTTTAAGGACTGCTTATGGGCTACTTACACCCATAAGCATGGCCGTAAGCCTCAAACAGAGAGCATTACAGGCTTATTTAAGCCTGTAAGCCACCTTACAAGGGGATTCTAGAAAGTCTTATGAATGCATTTATGGCCAATAAGTCATAATAACCACAATTCAGAGGTTCCTTATTGGTGTCTTACGCCTGAAAATGAGGCAGTAAGAATCATCCAGAACACTTTACGGGTATATTTTAAACCATTATGGAGAGTAACCTCCATGGGGTATGACCTAGGTTTCTTACGGGTACCTTACGCCAGTAAGCCAAACTGTAAAAGCAAGTTCGAAGAACTTTATGGGCTATAGAGTAAACACTCTTATAATTGTAACCTAGCTTGTAAAGGTGATGTACCCTTACGAGGGAGGCCTTATGTCCATAAGCACCAAGTAATTGTTCATGCAAAGAGACTTATGATCGCGACTTACGCCTATAAGCACCTAGGCTTTTAGCACCTCCGGTGACCTTTAAGCTTCATTTTGAATTCTCTTTTCACAGAATCTTAGTCGCCAGTGCCATTTTCTCCTCCCATTAACTTCCCCATGTGCTCCTCTTGTGTTTTCAAGTGTCTTTGAATGGGTTCGAACTATTTTTCTCCGATTCTAGCCAGTTGATTTTATCTCTTCTTCTTTGTCTCAAATGTAACACTCATTTTCTTGATTTATGAATTGAATGTTGGATAATTCTCTTGAAAATGATTGCATGCTTATTTAGAATTGTTTAATAGATGTTTTGGATGTAATTGGTATAAAACATTTGAGCCCCAATGTACAGGAGGGGTCCTTACGGCCTGAGCCCGTGGCTAACGACCGTAAGGTTGCCATAAAGTTGACTTTCCCCCAGGCTTATGGCCGTAAGCCTCCCGTAAGTATGCCATAAGCACTATTGATTTAAGAAAATTTCGTATTTTTGTGTTCTAAACATCGCATTTTTCTTTTGCAACATAACTAAAGAAAAGAAGGTAGCATCATGACCGCCCAAGAGGGGTTGGACCAAGGCTTCCACCTCGGGTCCAGCCACCAAGGAGGAGACATTGACCCCTCCACCAATGATTCCCTCAGCCCCCACATTCTCTGATGCTTGCTTCCAAGAGCGGTTCACCCGCTTGAGGATGAAGCGGTTTGGCGAGTCCCGTACAGTGGATTGGCCAGTCCTCATGCAACTGGGGCTCTAGGAGGAGGTTAGGTGAATGATGCAATGGGAGGATGGAGCTGACTATTTTCCATAGAGGTTGGTGGGTTTTGACCTGCCTGGAATGATCTGATTCCATGTCTTCTGGGAGTAGTGGACACTAACACACATGAAATTCTCTCTACTGACAGGGTTGTACGACATTGACTTTCCCCACACCCCATAGTATAACCAACTCATCGATTTCCCTCTAGGTATCACCAACAAGGACGTGTGGCACCACCTAAGTAAAGGCAGGAGCTATGAGTCAGGCCTCATTCCTTACTCGTCTGGCTCTCAGGTATGTACATTTGGTCATCGCCCAATCTTTTGTTGGGCGAGGTGATAGCACTAGAGTGATGGGGCGACGGGAGTTCTTATTCATGTTCAATCTAGTTGAGCACCACCCCATCTACCTTGGCTATGTATTGGCAAATTACATTGCTTAGTAGGGCCAACACATACACCTAGGTGCGATCTTTGTCGTCCCATACATTACATGACTCATTAGGGATATGGGGCTAGGAGATTGGCTCCAGGGCCAGGAGATCATAAATGGACCAACATCCCTCAGCATGGATACACTGTAGCTGATGGGGATGGTCATCCGTCGTGGCTCCCGATGGATCCACAACTAAACCCCTACCAAGTAGCCACCAGCAGGGGGTGAGGATGCGGATAAGGAGTCGGACAACAAGTCTAGCAATGACTCATCCCTTCCATCAGCCACTACACCGGTGAGTGCAACCAACCCTACAACTTCAAGACGAGGATCTAAGATGTAGAAGCTGTCAGCTGAGGTGAGATAGGTACAGGAGGACCAGCAGGCCAACTAATCGACACTTGCACAGATGTAGACCGATCTTGGACGAGCTCTAAATATTCTTGCTAGATTGGTCCCTCCCACGGCTCCAGCTCCTCTAGCTACAATCCTTCCATCATCACCATTTCCACCAACGGATTCAGCACCTTCGGACATCACCGAGCATTAGTATGCTTTTCTTTCATTTTGTATTTTTATTTTCTTTGTATTCTTCATTTAAGGCAAGGGTTGGCCCTTCCTAGTTTGTAATTATTTTTTAGACTTTTAGTGGATTTTATTTTCTGTTTTTATTATTTTGTTTTTGTTGAGCTTTAATGTTTTCTGATATACTTCGCAGGAGGGATGCTCATTTGGTCATTTCTTGACCTTAAGTGGCCTCCACTACTTGGGTACTTTAACTTAAACCGAAGAAGTACTCATTTTTCCACTCACCTCCTATTCTTGTTTACATTGTTTTGCATGCTTATTTTGCACACACATTGAGGGCAATGTATGATTTAAGTGTGGGGGAGGGGTTTAAGATTCATTGTATTCTTTTACATGCCAAGTTGTTACTTATGATGGTGCATTTGAAATGTAGTGGGAGTTTCTTAGTATTAGGTTGTACACATGCGAGTTTGTTCCATTTTGAGTTTTTTTTTTTTGTTTTGCACTCTGTTCTTGGCTATTCACTTAATTAGAGCACACAACTTCTCTATTGTAACAACTTAGACCGTGTTGGACTTCATGTAGTTTAGTTCATTTTACTTCACGTAATTAAATTGAAAAATTTTTTGCAGAATTGAAAGAATTTGTTTGAAAAGAAGAAGAAAAAGAGAAAAGTTAGGAAACCAAAAGAGCTACTCTTGATAAGTCAGATACTATGTATACCCTAACGAGAAAAAGAGCTACCTCTTTAGGAGAGTGAAAGCTACCATATTCTACTAAAAGATGTGGAAAGAGCTACCTCTCTTAAGTGTGAAAGACGCTTGACGAGGCCTCACGGGAAAAGGATACCTTAGGAGTTGTGTGAAGCTACTACCTTGTAAATAAGTTGTTCATGAAATTTTTGCTGTTGAAGCCCTCTAGGTCAAAAGAATTGAAGTAAAGAGTTGTAACACTTACATAATGATAACCTTGAATAGAGTGTTCACTATTTTTGAAACTTCAAGTTTTTAGCATTCTTGTATAGTTGAAACCCGAACTACTTTCGAAACTCCCCAATTCTTGACACCCCGAGGTCTTACACTTTCTCCACTTAGTTTGTAATGTTGTATTTTTTCTTGAGGACAAAAAAAAAACTTAAGTGTGGGGAAATTTGATGAGTGTATAATGTTCATGTATTTTATATCATTTTGCACACTCATTTGGCTTATATTAGAATCATATTGTGGAATTCAAGGCTAAATCTAGTCTGTTTCACATTTTTAGGCTTTGGGCAACAACTACAAATAAGAGAGAACCAAAAGAAATATTCCAACCTTAAATGAAAAAGTTGGAGCTCTCTTTGCATCATTTGACTAAAGACAAGGCAAATTGGGTGGCTTACTTGCAACTTACGGCCTACATTACGGCAGTAACTACTTTTAGAGAATCTTGCGGACATGCTTATGCCGGTAATTAAGATTCAAAGCCAAACTTAAGGACCTTACAAGCAAGGCTTATACCAATAAGGATGCCCGTAAGGACCATCCAAAGGAGTTTATGACCATAGCTTACACCTGTAAGGGCGGTCGCCAGAAACAGCACAGTAAAGTTTATGGACCAGCTCTTACGATTGTAAGCTGGACCGTAACAAAAACATAAGACCTTACATACAGGACTTATGGCAGTAAGTGACCCCGTAAGGCTCATGCCCCATCTTCTCTAGCTCCTTATGGCCATGTTCTTACGCCTGTAAGCAGCCCATAAGCATATGACTATAAATAGATTTTTTGAGGATTTTTTGGGCATTCTTGGATTTCTTTGAGGCTATTCTTAGACGCAAAGTTAGGAAGAAAAAAGATATATCTCCAGGGCTCAAGAGGCTATTCCAAGGGAGATTTGGATCCTCATTTAAGGGGATTGGAGATCACAGCCGTCAAGCTCACCTTGGCAGCATTCGTGGAAGCTTTCCTAGGGTTTCTCTAGTGATCCTCCTACGGCACGATTGAGAAGGGATTTTCATGTTTTACATGTTTTCTCACATATCTTGTATCTTGAATGCTTGCCCTCCATTGATGGAGGATTAATTTATTAGATGTTTGGGTATAGTTGAACTCTAGGGTTTAAATTTTGACATTGGTTGTTGGATCTTATGATTTAAGTGTTTTCCTAATTGCAATCATCTCTATTTGAATCTAATAGTGTGTTTGAATGCTTGGTTGCTAACGAGGCAAAAGCCCTAGCTATCATACTTGATTTTTTTTGTGACAAAAAAAAAATTTCCACCTAGCATAGACATATCGTGATTAGAGGGAATTGTGAGTGAACCAAGGTATAGAGTACTTTGGAGATTCCGTCTCCCTCAATTCTCCCAATGAGTTAATGATTATCTATGTTCTTTTTGCAATCATGTGGAGTAGATTTTAGGAGAAATCTCATCTCTACTCTGTATTTGGATTAGAGATAATCTCTCTTCAGGAGGGAGATTGTCTACTCAAGATATCATCATTAGCTTACAGTAAGGTTTCATAAAGTGTTAATGCGATTATGTGGATGCTTGTATCAACTCTGCACGGACCCAATTACTCTACACCCTTGAAAGGGGGTTTATTATAATTCTAAAAATCTCTCGGTTCAAATAGGATTGCATACATAGACAACCTTTATCATGTACTTCATAACCCTAGAAGGATGCTATGCCCAAACATCATTTTTTCCCTTGATTTCTCTCCTGTTTTTTATAGTATCTCTTGCTTTTGTTTTCTTTGATTCACACACTTGTCATTTAATTAATTAGGCTATTTTTTGAAATTAGGGTTATTACTAGTGCTCACTTTCTTCTATGTGGATCGATACTTTGCTTTACGCACACTTTTATTATGCGGTCAGCATGGATACTTGTATCCCTATCACCCATTAGCAACACCAGCTTGTACTTAACATGCTAAAACTCAGGCTGATGTCTTTCATAATCTAATCTTATACCAAAGCATAGTTAGTATCCTACAATCCCTTACATTTACACAGCCTGAGCAATGTGTCGTACGTTGTTAACCAAGCATCACAAAGAATGCATAATCCAACTGTGGATGATTGGGGATGGCTAAACGCATTTTGTGTTACTTATGTGGAACACGTCACCGTAGTTCATTGCTAAGAGAAATGATGCCTCTTTAACTATATGGTTATAATGATGCTGACTGAGGAAGTAATTTGTTAGATCACAAGAGCACATCTGCCTTTGATGTTTATTTTGGATCAGATTTGGTCTTGGTGCTCATGAAAGTGATGAGTGCACTTTGTGTACATGTTTTCATGCCCTAAATCTATCATTTTACTTGTTCTCAAGTTTTCTTTTATGGATGAGCATTGCTATTTTGGGTATTTTTGTTATATGTGTAGGAATAGGGGGGCTCGATGCAAACTAGAGTGAAATCGGAAAGAAAACGAGTGAATATTCAAAAAAGAGTTCAAGTACTCAAGCTGGACACAGGCTGGACACGCCCGTGTCATGCCCACTGAATATCTCAGCTTGTTGTGATCCAGCAAGAAGTCTTTGTAGAAGGGTGCTTCCCAAGCTTGACATGGTGAGGACACAATCGTGTCCATGCCACTGAAAACCCCAGGCCAAAGGCAATTTAATCGAAGAATAGGCAACACGCGCTGGGTACTTCTGACACGCTTGTGTCACATCATCGCACGGTCAAGACACGACCGTGTTCCTTCCACTGAATCTTCCAAGAAGTGGCATGCCATATCACCCATTTCCTCCTCGACATGACACGGTCGGGACAAGCTCGTACGATGATTGTGTCGAGCCCGAATCTCCTCTTTATAACTCTAGTTTTTAGGGTTTCCTCTTCATCTTTGTTCGGGGATCTTTTTCTCCACCAAGAGGACACTGATGAGAGCGAAGTTCAAGCTTATCCACACCTTCTAAGGCATCAAGGAGTGAGTCGGAAGCACAAAAGAAGTGGTGCTAGTACACAAAGCTCGACATTGGAGGCAAATCTCAAAGAGAAGGGAGTCATGTCTTCTTTCTTTAGATCAAGTGTTATCTCCTCCATGTTGTACCCACCCATGAGGGGCTAGCCGGCCACGGTGCTCCAGGATGGGAACTTTGTCGCTTTGTATGCTTAAACACTTATACTCTTCTTGATTTACGGAATTCTTTTGGTTCTTGTGTTAAATCTTGTATTACAAAACTTGAAGTGCTTGATTTACGTAGTTGCATAGGAAAAACTTGATGGTGAATTGCCACAGCTGTTGTTGCCCTAGGCAATGACATAACTTGGTGAGCTTGAATCCATACTTGTCTTTACAAAACTTGACCTAATTGAGAGCCTTAGTTGTAATATTTCTTTTAAGCACACACTAGAACCTAAGAATGTACCTGGTAAGCCATGAGAGTGAGTGAAAATCACTTAGTGCTTAGGAAACACCCTGGGCCATTGTTCTCTTGATGTTGACACTCAATCTAGTTGCCTTTTATCTTCATCCGTTCCCTTCTCCTTTACTTCTTTATTTTCCGTTTTAGTTGAAGTAATCTTATCACCAATTCATTCTTCACTAGAGATCAGTGTTGAGCAAGTACTTTTAGTCCAGTCCCTGAGGTTCGACAACTCTACCCCTCACGGGGCACCACTATATTACTTGTGTGCAACCCGTGCACTTGCGGAAAACACATCCGAAAGCAACGAACAATCGCCCGTTTAACCACTGATGCTGAATACCAAACTCTAGCCTCCTTGGCATCTTAAGTAACGTGGGTCTAATCTATTCTTGGTGAATTGGATTACCTAGTTACAACTCCCCAATTGTGGTGTAATAACATATCTGCTACCTACTTAACTACTAATCCAATGTTCCATGCTCAATCCAAAAACCTCAAGATTGATTTCCACTTCGTTCATAACAAAGTAGTCAAGTGACAACTTCATGCATGTTATATTTCAACAATTGACCAATTAGCGGGCATCTTTACAAAGCCCTATCTAAAGCTCGTTTTCTGGATCTCAAAGGCAAGTTGATTGTCCAAGCTCCTCCCAGTCAACCTAAGGGAGGATGATAAACCATATGACCAAGTCTTTGGTGTAGCGCTGTCTTTGAAATGCGAATCCCAAGTTTGTTACAATAAATCCAAAGTTTGTTACAATAACTTTTTTTTTTCATATAAATTCCTCTATAACCCAATCTCAAATCAATGAAAAGCAGAAATATTTTACACGCATTACATTTTGCAAATGTCTAAATTAGACATTGAATTCTTTTTTTTTCACAAATTTAGGTATTTATGTAATTAGGCGTTCTAACTTTCACCTTTCACATATTTTTATTAAATTTTACAAATACACCCTTGAACTCTTATTTTTCACATATTTTCATAATTTTGCATGTAGACCCCAATTATTTATTTATTAATTCCTTTTACATTTTTTTATGAATTTTTTATATAGGCCCCTAATTTTTTTTTTGTATTTTTCTATTTTCTATAAATTTGCAAATATACCAATAGATAGTCCTTTATGTTTTTGCATTTTCTTCACATAAACTTGCAAATGAATCCACGATTATCATTTTTTTTTTACTTTCACTTTTTCATTAATTTTTTAACCCACATTCAATTTACACTCTAGCCCAGTCACCCTTCTCATAATCATTCATCACACTAGACTTATTTTCCTTAAGCCTACAAAAAATAGTGTTTAAAAAAATGGAGAACAACATTGACAACACACACGTATTTACTTTTATAATGAATCCACAATGAAGAGACATATTTACTTTTATTAAGAAACCTTGGCCTCATTGTTAACAACATATTATCTAAAAAGCAATGGAGAACAACATTGACAGCACAACCGTATTTCTTTATTTAAACAGATTAATTGAGACATGTCACACCCAGGTCCGACCCTAGGCATAGACGACCAAGGCCTATGCTTAGGGGGGCCCTAGATTTTTATTTTCTAAAAATATATATTTAAAATTTTTAATTATTATCATCTCATCTCATATAATTTTTAACTTTTTTTAATTACAAAATTAAATTTATGATTAACACCCAATAATTTAATAGGGCCCTATAATTTTTTAAATACATTTAAAATTTTTATTAATTATTATCTATCCACATAGTTATGATCTTGAAATTTAAATTTTTTTAAACAATAAAATTTATCTTAATTGATTCATGATGATATCATGATGTAATAAATTTGGTGGATCTTGAAATTTAAATTCTTTTAAACTATAAAATTTATCTTATTTAATTGATTCATGATGATATAAATATGCAATAAATTTGGTTTTATAATATTTGTGATGGCTTCATAATCTATTAAATGGATGAATAATTTTAATATTGGGACTTGAATCTAATGTTAGTATTGTAACATTAGGTTGTAACCTTACAATCCTAACATTCTAACATTCCAAAA
This sequence comes from Dioscorea cayenensis subsp. rotundata, assembly GCF_009730915.1. Lineage (NCBI taxonomy): Eukaryota > Viridiplantae > Streptophyta > Magnoliopsida > Dioscoreales > Dioscoreaceae > Dioscorea > Dioscorea cayenensis. The sequence continues at coordinate 7,394,044 of NC_052489.1, forward strand.
TATTAAAAGAGAAAAGAAACAAACAAACAAAGCCCCTACACTTCTATTTAAGTGGTTAAACATATCATTGTAATATTTCACCAAAAAAAAAAAAAAAATCCTTTATTTGCTCTTGGTGTTGAAATCCTTGTATTTTCATAGTCAAACATTTTCATTAGTTGTAATCAATATCAATTTTCTTCAAAGAAAAGAGATAATGTTTCAATTTTATTTAATTTTAATAATTTTTATAGTTTATATGTATTGTTTCTTATTTTTACTATCTCAAGTAGTTGATTGGTTTTATTTTTATTTTCGTATAGGGATTGTGGAACGATTAAAAAAAGGGTTACTTCAATCAAGTGTTTCTTTTCCATTTTTTATAATATTGTTGTTTTCATGACCTTTTATTATTTGTTTATTAGAATGTCTACCACAAAATATGAATATGGATATGAGAAACTAAAAGGAAAAAAAGTAGAAGAGTTAATTCCATCTCAAAAAGATGCACTTATAAAATTTGTTACTAGTAGTAAACAAAATATTATATCTGATGAAAATTTAGAAAATAAACCTATTTGTTACAATGTGTTGGAAGTAGACAAAACATGCAATGAACAAAATCCACATAATAGTGACAATATTGAGAGTCCTTTAATTCTAGTGAAAAGAATGAAGAAAATACATTTCATATGGATAATAATGAATGCCAAAATGAAATATCTTCACAAATAGAATTAGATTTATATAATCCTGGAAATTGGAAGGATGTTAATTCTAACTTGAGAGATTTAATTGTTGAAAAGTGACCTATTAGAGATATAACTAGTAATGTAGATTTTCCGAAATATGAGAACTCTTGACATTTTTCTATTATACATTACACTCACAAGTTGCTAAATGGAGAAAGACATGATAGGAAATGGCTAGTTTATTCAAAGAAATTAGATAAAGGATTTTGTTTTGTTGTAAGTTATTTTCAAATTCATTAAATTCTCAACTAGTTAATGATGGGTGCAATGATTGGAAAATCTTAGTGCTCGACTCAAACAATATGAAACATCTAATGAACATGTTATTTATATGACTGCTTGGATAGAATTGGAGGTACGATTACAGAAGGAAAAACAATTGATAAAAAATTGTAAGATCAAATCAATAGAGAAAAAGAACATTGGAGAAATGTATAATTGAGAATTGTTGTAGTTATGAAAACTCTAGCAAAAAATAATTTGGCATTTGGAGGGTCAAATGAAAAATTTATGAGGATAGTAATGGAAATTGCTTAAGTCTTATTGCAATGATTGCAGAATTTGATCCAGTGATGCAAGAGCATGTTGAACGTATTCAAGCTAATTAAATACATGATCATTATCTTGGCCATAAAATACAAAATGAATTGATTGATTTATTATCAAACGAAATAAAAATGATAATTGTCAATAAAATCAGATAAGCAAAATATTTTTCTGTCATACTTGATTGTACTCCTAATATAATTCATCAAGAACAAATGTCTCTCATATTAAGATGTGTAGATGTTTCATCGGTTCCAATTAAAATAGAAGAATAGTTTATAGAATTTTTAAAAGTGGATGATACACATGGCAAAGGAATTTTTGAGGAGCTCATGAATATAATGAAAAAGTTTGATCTTAATATTGATGTTATAAGGGGGCAAGGATATGATAATGGGTCTAACATGAAGGGAAAACTTCAAGGTATACAAAAACTATTGCTTGATATCAATTCTAGAGCTTTTTATACACCATGTGGTTGTCATTCACTTAATTTGTTACTTTCCAATATGGCTAATTGTTGTTCAAAAGCAATTATATTTTTAGGAGTTTTACAACGTATTTATTCAGTTTTTCCCTCTTCAAAAAAAAATGAAAAATTTTAAAAGATCATATTCCTAGTTAACTATTAAGCCACTATCACAAACTCGTTGGGAAAGTCGTATTGAAAGTGTTAAAGCAATTAAGTTTCAAGCTCCTGAAATAAGAGATGCTTTACTTGAGTTAGTGAAAGCTAGTGATGATCCCAAAACAAATAGTGAAGCTAATTGTTCAGCTGCAAATGAGCTCAAAAGGTTTGAATTTTTTGTAGTTATTTAGTATGATTTATTATTTGTTGTTAATATTGTTAGTAAAACCTTACAAGACAAAGACATGCAAATTAATATTGTTATTAATCAATTAAAAGCTTTTCTTGCATTTCTTAAAAGTTATACAGAAAATTAGATTTGCAACAACATTAATTTCAACTAAAGTAGCAGCTGTTCAAATGAATATACAGCATGTTTTGTAAGAAAAGAGTAATTCGTAGGGAAAAATAATTTGAGGAAAATGATACTAATGAGGTAACACATTTTCCATAAGATGATTTTAGAATTAATTATTCTATTTGTGTAGTTGATCAAGCTATTTCTTCTTTTGAGAGTAGATTTGAACAATTTAAAATATATGAAGATGTTTTTGGTTTTCTCCATGATTTATAAAAGTTAAAGCTTTTAGATGATAATGTCTTAATCTTGAAGGTTTTTTAAAATAAGACACATCTTTTGATATTAATGGTTTAGATTTATATTCTGAGTTAAAAGTTTTGAAAGAAGTTTTTCAAAAAGAGGCATAATCACCACTAGTTGTTCATAATTTTATACAAAAGTCAAACTCATTTCCAAATGCTTGCATTGCTTATAGAATATTATCAACTATACCTATTATTGTTGCTTCAACAGAAAGAAGTTTTTCAAAATTAAAGTTAATAAAATCATTTTTATAGTGGTCAACTATGTCACAAGAAAGATTAAATGGATTGGCCATTATTAATTTGGTATCTCAACTGGAATATCAAAATTTAATTGATAATTATGCATCTCAAAAGGAAAGAAAAGTGAAATTTAATCAATTTTTTCTTTGTTTTTTTATGCATTGCAAGTAATTAAACAAAGGACTAGAGGTATATCTCCAAATTTTTTCTAGGTTAATATTTTATTTACCATAATTATTAATAGTAATTTATAATTTTTTATTATGTAATTTATTATTTAATAAAAATAATAATAAATTCATGATTTTGTCTAGGGCCCCATTTTCACTAAGAAGGGCCCTGGTCTAAAAATATGTGATGTTAGCAATAGTTTGGGGGTTATGCAGAGAAATAAAAGAAATTATCTTCTTCTTTCTGAGTCCTTTCTCATCATCTATCTTCTTTCTCGTGATTCTATTCTCTATTTGATCTATCTTCCTTCTTGTATTCTTTCTTATTCTTCTCTTCTTATTCAGCAACCATCAAATTCTGCCCTTTTGCCTTCACTATGAGGCTCAATCCATCTCTATTGGAACCTTGGTGCTCAAACTAGACTCGAACCACCCAGGACTTGAGTTGAGGCAAAGTATTCTCGCTCAAGCTTAGCTTGATCACTCCCTAGTTTTGGTATGTTTTGATGTTTATTTCTCACTTTCCATTGATTTCTAGTGTCTTCTAAAAAAGCATTATAGGTGTTTGATAAAATGTCTGTGATGTGTTTTTGCTCGTTTTAATTGATGTGATTGTTATGACCATTCACTATTTTTATGTTATAAAGATTTTACAAGTTAATTTGTTATAGTATGCAGATTGACTAAATTATTAGAATTCTCTTCAAATTGTCTACCTTGACCAATCACCCTTTCTAGGGCATTTGATGGTTACTGTCCGCAAGTGCACGAATCACAGCAAGTAATAAAGTGGTCCCCATGAGGGGTTGGGTTGTCAAACCTTAGAGATTGATACTCCTAGTACTAATTACTTTTCTAATCTTTAGCCGGTCAACAGTGGTTTGGAAGTGATTAAATTAGAGTAAGATAAAGGAGAAAGATGGGAAGGAAACATGGACAAAGGTTGAGATCTTGCAACAATAAGAAGTAATGCCCAGATTAATTCCCAAGTGTATTAGTGTACTGACTTGCTTCCAATGACTATCATGTACATTATAAGGTTCTTACGTGTGCTCACGAGCAATGTCATATCTATGGCTCTCAAATACATTGAGTTTTGCAATTGTAACTACGGTTCTCATATACGTCAAGTTTTTCAATTACACAAAGCAATTACAACTATGGCAATTGACACACGTCAAGTTTTATAACTACAACTACGTAAATCAAGCACATCAAGTTATATGACACAAGATTTAACATAATAACATAATAAAACTCCATAGTCATTGAAAACAAATAAATCAAAATACACAAAGCAACATGGTTCATAAAAATGGGGCACTGTAAATGACTAGCCCCTCATAGGTTCACACAAATAAGAAAAGAAAAGAGATATAAAGTAATAAGAATTCATGACTGCCTTTTCCATGCAAAATCTCCTTAAATGTGCTCCAAAGAACCTCTTCAGTAGCTAAGCCTCACTTCTCAATGTGCCTTCAACTCTCCCTTGATCTCCCTAGAAAGTGTGGTGAAGATTATTCATGGCCTCTTTCAATTGTCTGGAAGTGGAGAAGAAAACCTTGGCCAAAATGCTCCCCACAATGCCTTAGATTTGGGCTTAAAAAGCACTTTTAGGGCCAAGTATGGCCTAAGCATGGTTGTGCTTAAGCCGTGCTTTTCTCAGGAATTTGGCAGAAATGACTAAGTGTCTAGACAGTGTAATGCACAGGTAGAGCACTGTCGTGCTTAGCTCGTGCTCCCCAAAAGCACGCTCGTGAAAGGAGTAGAGAAATCATGCTTCTCTTAGAGCATAACCGTGCTTGCTTTGTTGCTCAATCCTCCTAAAACCAGCAATAAGCACGGCTAATAAGCACAACCGTGCTGAGGTTATGCTTAGGTCGTGCTTAGCTGAACACTTAGAAATTTATGTTCTTTTGCCAATTTTTGCTTTGAAACATCTTCTATTGTTCTAAAACCTATCATTCTACACAATAACAACAAGATACCAAGAATAGAACCAAAATATACACAAATAATGCTAAAATACAAGAAAAATGTAAATTGGAGGTAAATAAAATATGATATGAAATGCACTCATTAGCATTACATTCAAATTTTGTATATTATTGTTATGTGCTACAAAATTGTAAATTTAGCACACAAGCTTTGGTCATTGCTATTTATTTGAGGTGGTCAAGCTTGATGTAACATATTTATGCAAATAGGAAATATTAATGATTGAATTAACAACCAGTAATGTAACTATTCTTTTTGGTTGGTGTTCTTACTCTGTCTCTAATTGTCAATTATAATACAAAATGAAATTATAAGTTGTTGTATTTTCTCTGCTATGTTTATTTTCAATATATTTCTGAAGCATAAGAGGCAGCCCATCCATCCCACTAAAGTGATGCTAGGGTCCTACATGAAGGCTGTTTGTATGACTGTAGTATTATTATAGGTTAGCTATTTAGGGTGTATCTAATGTAACAGAATTGCTAAATAAAAGGTAGCTGAATAAAGCTCGTGTAATATTTTTCCTGCTAGCTCAGAGGTAATTAATAGAACAATTGTTCAATGTCTCATTCTAATAAAATTAGGTACTAATTACATTGCTTATTAATAATTTCCATAGGTCCTAGACCAATTACTCATGGATGAAAACAAACTCTAGCTAGAATAAACTAAATCACTTGGCCTAATTTAACCAAGTGTTTTGTTAGGGTTTTGGTTTCTTAGGTTTGTGTTGCTAGTGAAAGGAGAAGATGGGAAGCCTTGCTTTATTCTCCTTCTTCATTCATTACCATTGTAAATCATTGGTTTGTTACATATAAACCAAACTCGCAATGAACCCCACATGGGCCATAACAAAATCAAGAAAGCATAAAAGACTTGTCTAACTACTCCTAATTAAAGCCCAATAGACATATAATCATAAACCCTCTATTTTGATACATTCAAACACAAAACCAACTCAACCAACATATAGTAACAAAAGTATTAAATTTAACACTCCCCCTTAATACTTTGAATGACAGACCCAATAGTTCCCTTAGATAAATAACTTCTCACTTGAAAGTGCTTTGGTGAAGATGTCCGCAACTTGACTATTAGTCTTGACATGCATGATGAGAACTTGATCACCTTCAACCGCTTCCTAAATATAGTGATACTTGAGGTTAATGTGCTTCGTTCGGCTATGGAAGATGGATTTTTTTTGACATTGCTATTGCAGATTTGTCATTACAAAATAGAATGGTGGCCTTATCTTGCTTCTCCACCATATCACCAAGAACATTCCTCAACCACACAATTTGTATTATAGCTTCAATTGCTGACACATATTCGGCTTCCATGGTGAAATGTGCTACTCTTTCTTGCTTTTTAGATGCCCATGAGAATACACTTGATCCAAGTGTAAATGCATAACTGGATGTGCTTTTCCAGTCATCCACATGACTGGCCCAATCACCATCGCAGAAGCCAAACAACTTAAATTTCTCATTCTCCTTCTTTTCATACATTAGCCCAAAATCTTTTGTACCTTTAATATATCGCAACACTCTCTTTGCAACTCCAAAATGTATTTTTCTTGGGTGATGCATAAAACAAGACAATAATCCCGAAGCATACATGATGTCGGGTCTTGCAGTAGTAAGATATAATAGTTTTTCAGCCAAGCTTCTATAGAGTGCCGCATCGGCATCACCACTTCCATCTTCTTTCATCAATTTTTCATTTTTCAACAATGGTGTGGATACCGGATTGCAATTCTCCATCTTGAATTTTGAGAGAATGGATTGGGTATAATTCTTTTAAGAAATTAATACACCATCATTTCCTTGATCAATTTCAATGCCCAAGAAGTATTGAAGCAACTCCAAATCATTTATCTCATACCCCTTCATCATCTCATCTTTGAAGTCATGCATCATCTTCTCATCATTTCCGATAACAATTAGATCATCAACATAAAGAGAAACAACAAGCATACCGGATTTCCCATGCTTCATGTAGAGTGTTGGCTCACTTGGGCTTCTTCTAAATTCATTATTCATGAAGTAAGTATCAATTTGACTATACCATGCATGGGGTGGTTGCTTTAAGCCATAAAAGACCTTCATCAACTTTTACACTTTTTTATCTTCATCTTCAACCACAAAACCTTGCGTTTGCTCAATATACACTTCTTATTTAAGCACTCCATTCAAAAATGCCAACTTCATATCAAGTTGGTATAATCGCCACCCCTTGTGCACGGCTAAGACAACCAACATCCTTATTGTTTCATGTCTTGCTACTAGTGCAAACATCTTTTGATAATCAACTCCGGGTTATTGTGTGTTCCCCTTGGCCACTAATATTGCCTTGTATTTTTGCACCAAACCATCCGATAAACTTGTATTTTATTATACATATTTGAGTTTTGAAATTTTGAAACTTTTATGATCCCTATATTTTTAGTGGGTACTTATTGGGTTGTCAAACTCATAATCTATTGTTAAATTTTTTTTTAGATCAGGAGTTTAATAGCTCACTGAGAGTGAACAAGTAGCAAGCCTATCCCTAGTCTAGTTAAGATCAAATCTTTGTCTGTTTGTAAACTCTAAGATCTGTATTGTGGAATTTTGTATTTTTCTTTTTTTTAAACTTGACCTTTGAACTTTATAGTATTGTTTGATTGTATATTCTATTTTGTAATAGATTCTGAGGCCTTGCATGCCTATAGTGCTATGCACTACAGTGCTATGATTAGTTTGTTTTGGCTTTGTAGACCCACTTCAATTCAATCACATCTTTTTCTTTTGGTTTCTCCACCAATTCCCAAGTGTTGTTTTTTACAATCATTTTTATCTCTTCCTCCATTGCATTTCTCCATACTTCATCTCTTGCGGCTTGCTGAAAGCATTCCGGTTTTATAACACAAAAATTACATGTGGCATAAATTTCACTTAGATTTCTCATTCTTATTAGTGTTGAGCTTACAGTAGAACTTGAGCTGGCATTAGTTGGAGATTGAAGTTGCTCTTCTTTCTCTTCATGATGATCTTTATCTTGGACAATTGGTGGCTCTTCCACTTTTTATTGAATTGCCATGGGCATATTTTGCACACCTTTCTCCTTTCAATCCCACTTGCCATTTTCATCAACAATCACGTCTTGACTTATTATTACTTTATTTCTCTTCAAAGTAAAGAGCCTATAGCCTTTTGATTTGGAGCTATAGCCCATAAAAATACATTTCTCACCCTTTTCCTCAAGTTTATGTCTCATTTCTTTTGGGACATGAGCATAGAAAATGTGACCAAAAATCTTCAAATGATTCACCAATGGCTTCCGACCTCCGGACCATGCTTCAAATGCAGCCTTGCTCTCAACCGCCTTTGTGGGACATCGATTTAACAAATAAACCATGGTGTAGATTGCTTCGGTCCAAAAACTTGAAGGAAGACCTTTCTCTTACATCATTGTTCTTTCCATCTCTTTAATTTTTTTATTTTTCTTCTTAGCAACACCATTTTGCTCCGGTGTAAAGCTCACCTTCAATTCTCTTTCTAGACCAACATCTTCACAAAATTTGTCAAACTCCTTAGAGTTATACTCACCTTCTCTATCACTTCTCAACATTTTTAATAATTTGGCCACCTTGTCTTTCAACCATCTTGTGGAATTTCTTGAAGATAGAGAATGCCTCCAATTTTTGCCTCATGAAGTAGACCCAGCACATTCTTGAGTAGTCATCAATAAAAGTTATAAAGTATTGATTACTGGCATGTGAAGGTGTCCTCATGGGAATACACACATCATAATGAATAAGCTCCAACTGTGCCTTGGCCATCCAAGCTTTCTCCTTAGGAAATGGGTCTCGATGTACTTTACCAAGTGCGCATGCTTCACAAACATCATGCTTTTCTTCAATAATTGGTAGGCCATATACCATCTTCTTTTTGCTCAACAATTTCAAGCTTTCAAAATTTACATGCAAACCTGTTTATGCCACAATCATGGTAGATCTTTGATACATGCCTTCAAAGTAACATCTTCGGCAGGCTTGAGAGTGAGTGGAAAGTTTCTATTTTTCTACATTCTCACATTGGCCATGAATTTTCTTTTCTTCTCTATCTTGTCATAGATTTTGCACAATCCACCTTCAAAATGAACCAAATGACCATGATCCATAAGTTGCCCAACACTTAGTAGATTTTGTGCTAAATTCGGGATATACAACACTTCATGAATCAACATTCAACTGTTCTTTGAAGAAACGACAATCGTGCCCTTTCCTTTTGATTTCACAATGGCACCATTAACCATAGTGATTTGAGTAGTGTTGGTTGTATTAAGCTTGCAAAATATTGACTCATCTCTGGTCATATGATTGCTACACCCACTATCAGTATACCACACATCATTTCTTTTATCAACAACTGCTTGACATGCATAGAATGTGCTTCCATCGCCACTCTTCTCTTTAATGTAAATGGTTTGCTCATTTGAATAAAACTGGCAATCTTTTTGCATGTACCCAAACTTCTTGCAGTTGTGACATTGGGGCTTTTCCTTGAACCAACAATCTTTTTCAACATGAGAGATTCTCTTTCAAATATTATAACGAGTTTGACTAACTTGGTTGCCTTAATTATTGTTTCTACCACCTCCTCTTCCAAAAGCACCACAACCTTTACCAAATCTACCACCACGAGATGATCCTCTAGTGCTTGGGCTTGGCTTGGATTGTTCCTTCACATTTAACCTAGATTGGAAGGCACTTTCAATTGATTGTTCGGTGTGCCTATCCAACCTTTGCTCATGCATCTTAAGTAACCCCATTAGGTCATGAATGCTAAGAGTAGAGAGATCTTTGCTTTCTTCAATGATGGCGGTAATGTTGTTGTATTTTGGAGAAAGTCTAATAAGGACCTTCTCACATACCGACATTTCGGTCAAGATTTCACCCAAACTCTTAATTTGATTCACTATTACCATCACCTTTGAGAAATAATCTTTTAGGGCTTCAATTTCCCTCATTTGCAAATTTTAAAAATTCCTTTTGATAGTCAAGAGCTTCACGGATCTCACCTTGTCTCTACCTTGAAACTCATTTTGCAAGATCTCCCATGCCTCCTTAGAACTTCTCGCCCTAATTATTCTTGGAAAAATATTCACGGAAATAGATTGTTGAATCAAAAATAGAGCTTCGGCATCTCTCTTTCTATTCGCCTTCAAATCTTGTTTGTCCGACCCATCGACTTCCACCTTTTCATCATAGCCTTCCTCCACAATTTCCCATAGATCTTGTGAGACTAAGAGGGTTCTTATCTTCAATCTCCGAAAATCATAGTTCACTCCATCAAAGACAAGTTGAGAACCTTGCTAGAGCCCAAATACACCACCATTGCATGTCATGATGATCTCCACTACAAAACCTTGCAATCTCTTGCTCTGATACCACTTATGTTGGCCAAATTTTGCCAAGGATTTTGTAATGGTTTTGGTTTCTCAGGTTTGTGTTGGTGATGAAAGGGGAAGATGGGAAGACTTTCTTTCTTCTCCTTCTTCATTCATTACCATCATAATTCATTCTTTGTTACATATAAACCAAACTTAGAATGGACCCCACATGGGCCATAATAAACATCAACAAGACATGAAAGACTTGTCCAACTACTCCTAATTAAAGACCAATAGATATATTATCATAAACCCTCTATTTTGATACATTCAAACATAAAACCAACTCAACCAACATATGCTAACAAAAGCATTAAATTTAACAAAATCTACATCAACATTATGTAAAAATGACTATGATCTCAGTTCTGAGAAGACCAAAATTCTAATGTCCATTAGCCACTAATACCAAATATCCATTTCCTTCCAAAGTTCCAATGTCAATGTTGTGGGAGATACAAGTAACATCTCTGTTTGAAAGTTAAGATTTGCTTGGTTACCTTAGTGGAAAAGAAGTTGCTCCACCTCAACACAAGCATAGGCAAAAAACACACAAATCACAAACCCCAATTGCGCTGCTGGAGTTAGAACAGATCTTCTTCTTAAATCTTAGATCATGGCACTACCTCTGAAGATGTTGCTAGATATGTAGTTGGCTTAAACACTGCCACTGAATTTTGAAAGACATGCATTTATCATTTCACCCAAAATCCAATGGTGCAAGAATTTTATTTACTTACAAAACTACAATATGGCAGCGTTTGGTTGAATGTAACTATAAATATAGTGAATTTTCAGTTATAATGTAACTGAAAATATATGAATTTTAAAATACAGTGCAGTCAAATTCGATGTTTGGTTAAATGTAACTGCAGATGCTGTGTTATAAGATTTTGTATTTGGTTAAAGAAATTTGTAAATTTAGAATTAAAATATTTTATATACCAATTATTTTAATATTATTTTAATAATTTTAAGTATCTATTAATTAGTTTAACTATAAATTTTATTATTAAATTAGTTATTAAAATTATTATTATTATATTTATTAATTTTTTATAATATTTTGTAATTTTTAAATTTAATTATTAACCCAACAAAAAAAATATTTATGAATTTTTCATACATTTTTACATGTATAAATAAGTTATTAAATAAGTTATTAAAATAATTATTAAATTTATTATTAGATTTTATAATTTTTATACTCAACAAAAGTATCCATGAATGTTTGACAATACTTGTTTTCCCCTAATTTGTCACATATAAGTCACAAGTTATGCATGTGAAGAAGTTTAAAAACAAGAGATTTGGGTTTACGCCCTCATTGGATGTAATCTGAGTTACATGGGATTTTAGAATCATGTGAACCAAACACTGGATTTCTAAAAACCCAGTAATTTAATTTACATATAACTCAAAATCCCTCCAAATAAACACTACCTATAACAAAAATGAAAGAGTTTGGTATATGTAATGCTCCAACTTTTGACAATCCTACCTTCATAATTGCTTGGCGGCCTACAATATCTCATACTTACCCATCAAAATCTGTCCTTAAAATAAATAATATTATCTAACTAAAGATTAATTGAGAATACATTTGAATTTTCAAATTATCATGTGTTCTTCTGCAGGTAGTTGAGAATGCAAGAGAGGTTTTCCTAAAAATGTACTAGTCCATTGTTTTAGCATTAAAATCAATAGTTGAAATTGTTATGAAACATTAATTAAATTGGATGCCTATTAATGTTTTAACTCTTCATCTCCTCAAACTCCTAAACCTTTCATCTTCTAAACTCCTAAAACTCCAATGAATTTACGTCATCACATGTCTCTTCCTTTACCTACATTTATGAGGAAGTTTAATAAGGTGTAACTTTTTATATTCCTCTTAGCCTATAAATAAAGGCTTTGTAATTTTGTATAATGCATTGATGTGATAAAGAAGTAAATAAGAAGTTGGCTATGTCTCTCCTTTTAACATATATATTGTTTTGGTTTGCTTTCTTTTGTTTTCGTTTTAATATTATAACACTTTATCATCATGAAAGCTCTACTTTTCAAGCTTCGAGGTAAATTATTTTGATCTTATTTATCAAAGATCTTATAATGGCAGTTAATAGACTATGCATGCCTTTTATATTCATATTTGCTTCACAAGAATTTAATTTTCATGATATTTGATACTATTTGACTTATCTTATTGTTATGTGTTAGTATCAATATGTCGAATCTTGAGAAACTTGAATTTGTGGCTCTTAACATTATAGGGAAGAATTATTTATCATGGGTGTTAGATGTTGAAATTCATTTGGATGCAAATGGTCTTAGAGACACAATTAAAGAAGGGAATAAAGCATCCAACCAATATAAGACCAAAGCCATGATCTTTCTTTGTCACTTCTCCATGAAGGATTGGAAACTGGATACTTACAGTAAAAGACCCAATTATTCTTAAAAGAAAGATATGACCACCAGAAATTTGTAATTCTTCAAAAAACTCGTTATGATTGGATGCATTTGCTATTACAAGATTATAAAACTGTTAGTGACTATAATTCTGCAATATTTAGAATCAATTCTCAATTGAAATTATGTGAAAAAATTACTGATGAGGATATGTTAAAAAAAAACATTCTCCACGTTCATACATCCAATGTGCTCCTATAGCAGCAATATCATGAAAAAGGTTTCAAAAAATTCTTTGAATTGATTTATTGTCTTCTCATGGCGGAACAAAATAATGAGCTATTAATGAAGAATCATGAGTCTCATCCTACTTGTTCGACTCCATTCCCCGAAGTGAATGTACCGAAGCACAGCAACTACAATTATGAACAAACTCGTGGACATGGCCATGGTCGTGGTCATAGTCGTGTTCTTAGTCATGGGAGTGTAAATAATCGAGTTTATTATCGTAGTGGTCATTTGAAGAATCCATCTCCCCACTTGAAGTGGAATAATAAGGAAGAGAAAAATGAAAGAAAAAAAGTGGGCAAACTAGTAAACATGTGGATAATCCATACTATCATTGTGGTGGCAAAGGTCATCGGTCTTGTACCTATCGTACGGCAAAACATCTTGTTAATCTTTACCAATAATCGTTAAAAAACAAATAGAAAAAGATCGAGACAAATTTTTCTTATAAAGATGGGAGTTTAATTAGTGATGGGAGTATGATCTAAAATAAATAAATAAATTTTATTTCTTATTAATATCAAGTGTGTTTTTCTTTTACAAAGACAATGAATAATTGATTTAGTTATTTTTCATATTTTTTTAATTAGCATTTTCTAGTGTTAATTTCTTTTCTTGTTATGTTTTAATGAAGTATGAGTATCCATTTGGTTAACAACAACATCAATGATGAAGATATGTGTCTCATTGAAAGTGAAACAACTCACACCATCCTTAAAGATAAAAGTACTTCTCTTATTTAGTAATGCAAGAAGCCAATGTCAACACTATATCAGGTAGTACAAAGTTAATTGAAGGCTCCGGAAGAGCTAATTTGTCATTACCTGGAGGAACAAAATTTTATATCAATAATGCATTATTTTCTGCCAAGTCGCAAAGAAGCTTGCTAAGTTTCAAGGATATCAGCTGAAATGGATATCATATTAAGAGAACAAATAAATGAAGTATTGAATATCTTTACATTACAAATTTGATCTCAGGTAATGAATGCATATTGGAAGAATTACATGCATTTTCCCCTGGTTTGTACTACACATATATTAGTATCACTGAAACATATGTTATCATAAATCACGAGCTTATAAATACATTTATTATTTGGCATGACCAATTGGGCCATCCCTGATCGATTATGATGTGAAAAATAATTGAGAATTTATGTGGACATTCGTTAAAGAACCAGAAGATTCTTCAATTTAAAGATTGTGCATGTGATGCTTGTTTTCAAGGAAAGTTAATTACTCGACCATCACCAGCAAAAATAGAAAATGAGTATCTTCTATTTCTGGAATGTATACAAGGTAATATTTTTGGGCTAGTAGACCCACCATATGAACCATTTAGATATTTTATAGTTTTAATTGATGCATCAACTAGATGGTCCCATGTATGTTTATTATCAACACGCAACCAAGCATTTGCTGGATTGCTTGCTCAATTAATTCAACTACGAGCACAATTTCCTAATAAATATTTCTTGATAATGCTGGTGAATTTACTTCTCAAACTTTTAATGACTATTGTATGTCCATTGGAATTGATGTTGAACATCCTATAGCACATGTTCATATGCAGAATGGTCTTGCAGAATCACTCATCAAGCATTTGCAATTAATTGCAAGGTCATTGCTTATGAGAACAAAACTTTCAATTTCTTGCTAGGGACATGCTATTTTGCATGCAGCAGCTTCAATTCGTATCAGGCCAACAAGTTATCATAATTACTCCCCTTTACAATTGGTTTTTGGTCAAGAATCTAATATTTCTCATCTAAGAATTTTTGGATGTGCGGTTTATGTTCCAACTGCTCCACCACAATGACTAAGATGGGTCCTCAAAGGAGGTTAGGAATTTATGTTGGGTATGAGTCTCCATCTATAATAAAATATCTATAATCATTAACAAGAGACTTATTCAAAGCTCGATTTGCTGATAGTCATTTTGATGAATCAATTTTCCCAACATTAGGAGGAGAAAATAAACAGCTAGTAAAAGAAATTAGTTGGAATGAATTATCATTATTTTATCTTGATCCTTATACTAAATAATGTGAACTAGAAGTTCAAAAGATAATTCACTTAAAACGATTAGCTGGACAACTGCTAGATGCATTTACCGACCAAAAGAAAGTGACTAAATCACATATACTAGTTGTTAATGCTCCAATCAAAATTGATGTCCTTGTACGACAAATTAATATCGCAAATGAATCCAAGGCACGCATGAAGCGTGGCAAGACTGTAGGTTCCAATGATAAAAATCCTCGAAAAAGAAATGGGCTAAGAGTCTAGATAGCCAAATTGAGGATACAATAACTCCAAAATGGTCTTTAGAACAGTCTCCAAGTGCATAAGAAGCACAGATACCTAGCTGAAATTTGTGAAAATAAAGAGATCTCAATAAATTACATTGTAAATGGAATAAAATGGAACCTAAATGATGTCAACGTTAACAATATTTTTGCATATAATATAGCGCTAAATGTGATAAATAATGAAGATCATGAACTAAAGTCTGCTGAGGAATGCAGACAAACATATGATTGGATGTAGTTCTTACACCTAAAAGTGTAAAGCCAAAATTAAACTCACTTGGAAATTGAAAAGTTTTTTGACCTGTAGTTCTTACACCTAAAAGTGTAAAGCCAATTAGATACAAATATATATTTGTGCGTAAACAAAATGAGAAAGGTGAAATTATAAGATATAAGGTATGACTTGTGGCTCAAGGATTTTTGTAAGACCTGGCATTGACTATGATGAAACATACTCACCTGTGGTGCATGCAACTACTTTTCGATACTTAATTAGTCTGGCAGTACATGAAGGACTCGATTTGTGTTTGATGGATGTTGTTACATCTCATTTATATGGATCCTTGATAGTGAAATATATATATATATATATATATATATGAAACTCCCTAAAGGTTTTAAAATGCATGAAGCATGTAATTCAAGTTCTCGAGAATATTATTCAATTAAATTAAATAAAGTCATTGTATGGACTAAAACAATCTCGACTCACGTGGTATAATAGGTTCACTAAATATTTATTAAAATAAAGATATAAAAATGATCCTATTTGTCCATGTATTTTTATAATGAAATATGGAAATAATGACTTTGTTATAATTGCAGTTTATGTTGATGACTTAAATATTATTAGAACCCCAGAAGAGCTTCAAAAGGCAGTAAATTAATTAAAGAAAAAATTTGAGATGAAGGATCTTGGAAGAACAAAGTTTTGCCTTGGATTGCAAATTGATCATCTGAAAAATTGGATTTCTGTGTATCAAGAAGCTTATACTGCAAAAGTATTGAAATGATTTTATATGGATAAATCACATCCATTGACTACCCCGATGGTTCTAAGGTCTCTAGATGTGAATAATGACCCCCTTTTAGATCTCGAGAAAATGATGAGGAACTACTTGGTCCTGAAGTGCCATATCTTAGTGCAATTGGAGTATTAATGTATCTTACTGGTCACACAAGTTGGTTATGCAGATGCTGGGTATTTATCTGACCCAAATAATGGCTGATCACAAATAGTATATTTATTTACATGTGGTGGTACAGCCATTTCATGGCAATCTATGAAATAAACTGTAATAGCCACATCATCTAATCATGCAGAAATTATATCAATATGTGAGGTAAGCCGGGAATGCTCTTGGTTAAGATCTATAATTCAACACATTCGATGGACTTGTGATTTGTCTTCCCGAAGAATGACCCCAATAGTCCTATATGAAGATAATGCTATATGTATTACCCAACTGAAAAAAGGGTATATTAAAGGGGATAGAATAAAGTATATCTTACCAAAATTCTTTTTCACTCATAATCTTTAGAAGAATGGTGATATTAGTATTCAACAAGTACGTTCAAATAATAATCTAGCATATTTATTTACCAAGGCACTTCCCACTGCAATTTTTTGAAAAGTTAGTCCGTAATATTGATGTTCATCGACTCAGAGATCTCACTTAATATTATCATGAGGGGAAGTTAATACGGGTTGTACTCCATTTTCCCTTAACAATGGTTTTTCCCATTGGGTTTTTCCTAGTAAGGTTTTTAATGAGGCAACAATTATAGCGTATATTAAAAGATAATGTACTCTTTTTTCCTTCACTATATTTTTATCCCATTGGGTTTTTACTAGTAAGGGTTTAATAAGGCATTTCAAGAGGGAGTGTTATGAAACATTAATTAAAGTGGATGCCTATTAATGTTTAACTCTTCATCTCTCCAAACTCCTAAACCTCTTCATCTTCTAAACTCCTAAAACTCCAATGAAATTACGTCTCAGGTCTCTTCCTCTGTCCATATTTATAAGGAAGTTTAATAAGGTGTAACTTTTCATATTTCTAGCCTTTATAATTTTGAATAACACACATTGATAAAGAAGTAAATAAGAAGTTGGTTATTTCTCTCCTCTTCACTTACATATTGTTTTTGTTTGCTTTTTTTGTTTTCTTTTTAATATTATAACATAAACATATATCTATATATACATATATCACTTTGAATATCTAAAGAATATACCAAAAATAAAAAATAAAAATAAAATTTTAGTATCCTTCACCTCCATCGTGTGTAGATTTATTTGAATGATATGATTTTTATCTTGAGCCACTCACTTTTTTAAAGTTAAAAAAAAAAACAAGAAGAAGAGAAAAAGAATTAAATCACCTACCTAACTTTTTTTATTAAATAAAAAAGAAGATAAAAATATTCTCTCGCATTGGAGAGTTGATAAGACTGAAGTCTTTTCTATGATGGTGGTTTATCCAAACTTCTAAATAACAAAAAAAAAAAAAAAGTCAATTAACACTAAACCATATGATTTTTGAAAAAATCAGGGTCTACGTGTAGACATAAAACATTTTGAATGAAGCTATCCAAACATTTAAAATATTTATTTTCCTATACAAAATGATAGAAACCAGCAATGGAATCCAGGCCACTATCCAACACTAGCTTGGTGGCAGACTATCAATTATTTTGAATACAACATGATATGCATGTCCTACCATACAAGCAAATAATCATGTAAAATGAATGTTTGTTGATTTGGGATGCACCTAGCTTTTAAAACCATGAGTGTGATGGAACGCCATCCTTTTTTTATCTCTTGTTTCGAAAGTACCTCATCCTTGGATGGCATACTTTGCGTGTCATGCACTCTGTGTGATTCATTCCCAACTAACATTTTGCTTAATGCATTGCTCCGAGTGAATTATTAAAAAAAAAAACCAAATTGAAAAATTCGGTTAATGGTTCAGGTTTGGTTGGAGTTTTTGGAAAATTCTAATTTTGGGGGTTTAGTTTAAAATTATTTTTTTAAAAAAAGGGGTTTGGTGTTTTTTTTTAAATATGGACAGGTCACCGATGACAGAGCCATGAAAATTATAATGTGAGGTCATTATACAAATATAATATTATTATCTATAATTTCAAACAAATCATATATGTATATATATATAACAATTATAGTTAAAACAATATAAAAAAGCACTTGATATCCACCAACATCAAGATATTTTATTGAAAAATTTATATTTAAAATGAATTACCTCCAACAACTAAAACTTAGAAGTGATTTTAACACTTAATTAAATTTTTTTGATGTAACTTAAAAAGTGAGAAGAAAAAAACTATGCTTTTTTGGGATTTTAGTTTTTAAATAAAAACAAAGTGAGGCGCCAATGTGGTCCTACTCGTATGTTTAGGTAAAAAAAATTAAAATAGTAAAAGTGAAGAAGAAAAAACAGTCTTTAGTTTTATGTATTTTTAAAGTTATCAAAGAAGAAAATAAAAAAATTGGCAAATGTAAAATATAAATCCTTTAAAATTTTTAACATTTGTAAAATGATCTATATGCTTTCCATAAAGAAGTTAAAATATTGTATCTTGACCTTCCATTTTTCTAATTTAATGGGGGTCAATTTAATAATTTTCAATATATATATATATATATATATATACTATAATTGTTATTAAGGTAGCGTTTGGTTGGATGTAATTCTAAATGCAGGTGCGATTTTCAGCTTATAATGTAATTGAAAATCTGTGGAAACTTTCAAAATACAGTCAGTCGAACAACCTGTGTTTGGTTGGATGTAACTGGAATTACTGTATTATAAGATTTTATGTTTGTTTGGAAGGATTTGTAAATCTGAAATTAGAAAACATGTGTATAAGTGTATGGATATGTCTGCGTATATGCATATATGCATATATATACATATATGTATATGAGTATATATATATATGTATATATTTGTGTATATATACATATATATTTATATATATACGTATATATGTGTATTTATATATGTAAACATACTATATATAGGTATATTTAGGGAATATATATACATACATGTATGTATATATAAATATATATATGTATATGTATGTGCATACATATATGTGTATGTGTATATGTATAGATTTATGTATATATATATATATGTATATGTATGTGTATACGTATACGTATATGTGTATATATGTATATGTGTATGTGTATATGTATATATTTATGTATATATATGTATGTGTGTATGTATATGTGTATATATGTATATGTATAGATTTATGTATATATACTATATATATATATACATATATATTTGATTTTAACTCCCGGGATTTGGTTTTTACGATCATTTTGACGTAGAACCAAAAATCCCCTCAACGATAGATTTCAAAAGAGCACGAAAAATGAAAATACATCAAACAAAACACGGATAAAGGTAGAGAGTCTGGAGCTACAGTGTACGAATCTCAAAACTCAAACAAACATACTATCTTTATAGTGTAAATTGATTGACCCCACATGAGCTCCACTGCGCAAATCACTAACCCTCACGCTCATTGTGTTTCATAATCAAACTTTTCTTTTCTAATAATAGCGATGTCGTATGAATATAAATAAGACTAAAGCAAGATGTAACTCGGGCAGACACGATATATACAGAGATGAGAATAGTATACTAATCCGGGGTGTAAACGATTATATGAGCGATGTAGATGGAACGACTGCCTTGTAGGACTAACCCACTGACCTCCCCTTACACTTTTATATCATACTAGTTTAGAGCTTTATCCAACTGCTTGAGCATAGTCAAACTCTTTGGAATTTGGATAGGAATGATTCAATTAACCAAACTAATACTTTACTATAATATATATATATAAGTATTGTTGATGTTGTTTTAATTTTATAACGCAATTCGTGTTGGGTTGTGCAAAAAATGTAGGGATTTAACAATATATATACATTAAGTTGTATAGATTTACATGAATTGTATTAATAAGTGTATATATGACCATATTTCATTTAAAAGATCTAATTATAGTGATCTAAATAATTTTTTTGATTGGGTCCTAATTATCTAAATTAGATGTGCGGATTTATATGATAATGTGTAGATTTTTAGGGGTAAAATTATCAAGTCAGGCAGATTTGTAAATTAGCCCCACAATTTTAAAAAAAAAAATAAAGTGTGATTTCTAATTAAGCATGTAATTAATTGAATTTCAAATTTAGGTCTTTTTTTTAAATTAAGTTCTCATTTCTCTTAGTCCATGCGATCAGTTAAAAAAGCCATAAAACTTAATTGCCACATCAATGCATTCAATTGAGAAACGTTTTCACTAATTTTTATGTTTCTCAAGCAATTTCAAGAGATGATCCCCTCTTTTATAGGAATTATTCCCATTAATCTCCATAAATGAGTAATTGTAAAAGTATGGATTTTAAATTTTAACTTTTTCAATAGCATTATAGTGTTTTTCCCTAAGATTAATTTTCACAATTTCATCTTTGATATAAAATGTGTTTTATGAATGCACTAAAAAAGTTTTAAACAAAATTTAAAATTTTATTAATTATATCTGTGTGTGTACATATATATATATATATATATATATATATATATATATATATATATACAAAGGATTAGTCTGGGTCATGTCTAACCTAACCGAAAAAATCAAGAGTTTTTCAATATAAATTAAACATCTGAATTTTTCACTAACTAATTTAGAAAATTAAATGGATTTGAAAAACCCATGACATTCTGAAATAAAAATGTCAATTACCAACCATTCCACCCTTTAGTTTTTAAGTATGACTCTAAAATTTCATTTTAATTTAAAATTATCAATACTAGTAAAAAAAAAAATAAATAAATAAATACACACTTTTAAAATTTTAATATCCACCAATCACCTCCACATATGTGATATTTAAAAGTTAAAACCATTCACAAAACCAGAGTGCTAACTGTCTCTACAAAAGTCAACCCCATCCCCAGAAATACAAGAAAACAGCAGCCACAGCAGCAGCACCCACAGAGAAAAAACTTGAATCCTTCCTACTTAAGAAGTCCTTCATGGAACCAGAAAACAAGTAATAATGCACTCTCTCTTTTCTCAAATACTAACCAAAATCTCTTGCTAATTTCCATTGATGGATTTCTCATACTTGTTTTATTTGATTGTTCTCATTTTCTTTCTTCAAATATCAAGTAGCTCACTCAGTCACAGTTGCCACCGTCCCTGTTAATAATCTTCAACAACCCAAACTTCTCGTCAGGTAATTCATACTTTTTATTTGCTTTATCTGATATGTGATATATATATATATATATATTGGAATCTATCTATGTTTAATGTTTTTCTTTTTGGTTTTTAATGGTGAGATTTATCATGGTTTAAACTATAGCTTGGAGACCGGGGATGGCGTTGTGAGTATTAATGTGAGGAAGCCAAAAAATTGTTGAGCTCCAGCCATCTTTATCTTGATGTTAGGTCTAGTTATCTTCTCTTTCATTTCATTTCTTGGTCTATTATCTTTTTAGTTTTGCTTATCTTCTTTGTCTTTATATATATATTTTTAATAATTATGTATAAATATACTTTTTAGATAATTTTGTGGTTCGTGTTTGGAAAACAGGACAATTGAGGAATTTGACAAAGGACATGTAGATAATGCCATCAATGTTCCCTACATGTTTTTCCACTCCAGAAGGTTTGATCTCTCCTCTTTTTATATATATATTAAATTTTTAGAGCGGTTTCTAACTGTAGTATATTGATTTCAATGTATCAACCGAATATTTTTCAATTTGATGTATAAGAGAATTGATGAAATGGAGAAGTTTTGCTTTTATGAAAAAAAAAAAGTTGTTAAGTAAAAATAAACTAAAAATTAAAATAAATTTATTGAGATCAACTATATTTTTATTTATGTACCTTTTGATACAACCCCTATTATAAGTCTCTTGTCACTAGCAAAATGATATATTAAAAATAATTTTATTTCAGTAATAATATATAAATTACTATTCTTCAAATTATATATATATATATATATATTTTGTAAAAACATCCATAGTTTATAATTTATTAAAGTATATATGTTTTGTTGATCAATAGCTAATGAAACAGAGGAATTGAGAATTGGAAATTTGTTTTTACAACTTCAACTAAGTATAAAAGTTATTTAAGTAATTTCATAAATCAATCTTAGTTGAAACTTGAAACAATAAAGTCGTTATCTAAAAATTATAAAAAAAGCGAATTATTTGGAGATTATATGAAAAATAAATGTCCTTCTTTTGTGAATTTATATTTTATTTAAGTTATTTATATCATATGAAATTTTTTAATGCTGCTTTGGATTATTGATAACTTGCTCCTGATATGTGAAACAGGGAGGGTTAAAAACAGTGGGTTTGTGGAACAGGTCTCCTTTGAATTCAAAAAGGAAGATCATATTGTTGTGGTAACATACCTTTTATTTTTTTTCTTTTACTTTTCTTTTTTTCTTTTATTTTTGGGATGTATCTTTCATAAAATTAATCATTGTAGGTATTGTTGCAAAATTTATTATTATTCATAGTTATATAATATTCCTATTAATTTAAAACTATTATAAACATATTTGTGAAAAGGATTAAAGAAAAATTATTTTTACAAAACCATGAATGAATTTTGGGTTTAAACAAATAAGCAAAGTATCAGTTAAATATTATTGAGATGTGTATATATATGATTTCAAAGAATGATAATGATAACGAGTTTGTTTGTGAAGGGATGTCAAAGTGGGGTTCGATCGCTCTATGCAGCTGAGGACCTTTTAAATACTGTGAGTTTCATTAATTGTTCCGACATAAAAACATAATTAATAAAATAAATCAAGTAACTTTATAATTGTTGTGGTTATGATTTTTCTATTATTAATATCCTATAACAATAATTACAAGATTTTTATATATATTTATGGTTTTTATAAAGTTTTTAGATGCAACTAAAAATGTTTGTTCTAATGTATAATAATAATAATAATAATAATAACTAGTACGAATGCCTGTGCTCTACCGGCTTCACCTAATAATACAAATCATTTTAAAAAAAAAAACCTAACAAAAGATATATATAAAAAGCACAAACACCAATATTATTAGATAAATTAAATTAAACAAATACAAATAATAATAATATATAGATAGGAAAATAATGGAAACAAAATTAAAATAAAAACATAATATATATAAAAACATTAAAAATATAAAATCATGTTTATGTCTCTATTTATATATGAAAAATTAATAAAAAGCAATTAAAACAAAATTTTAAAAATAAGTATATAATATAATGTTGTAAAATTTTAGGAGGCATCTACTCATGATTATTTTTCACTTAACTCGAGATTCGATTTGTTTTTTAGTTACTACTTTGGTTTTTGATTTTTCACCGGGAGGTCACATGGCTAGGTCAAAATACTCAAAGTGCCCGTTTGGAATTCTTGGAGTTAAGCATGCCACAAAGTCCAACCCAGGTGACCAAGCCAACTCGCTAATTCGATTGGCTAGTTGGTTTTGAGCCAAATTTAACTTTAAGATGACTCCCTCCGATAAAATCGGTGTAGATGACTAAAAGAAACAATTAAAATTCGATAAACGAAAATAAAAATTGTTATGAGGACAATGATCTCCTAAAATTTTTCATATATATATATGAGAGGAATGGAGGATTGGAGTGGGACCCTCAATTAAATAAAAATCAATTAAAAAGTGTCAAATTGCAGCGAAGGAATTTGTGTACTGTTAGATAAAGATTAATATATAATAATAATAATAGATACTGTGAAAATGGCATGGGGAAAGCAAAGAGATATGAGTTAGAATGGTAATATAATGGAATTGAAAGATTCTTCTTTATTGTTCGGAGGAAAACAACTTTTTTTTTTTCTCAGTCTAATAAAATAAAATATGAAATATATAATTATTTTTAATCTATAATTTAAAAAGTTATAATTATGCTGCTTTTTCTCAGATCTGTGGTGTAGATGATTCAAGGTATACCAAAAGTGGATAGATACTCGTTTTGTATGTATATAATTGGTTTGGGATAAAAGTGAAAGGTCAAAGGGAATAGATTAAGAAAATAATTTTTCAACTTAATAGCGTAGTTTTGAATCTTGGTTTTCACCTCCATTATTTTTGAAAACCGCACACAACGAAATATACCTGCGTATTCATTTAACTAGACTAATTTTTATCCATTTATTAAATGACATCAGTATTAAATTAATCTATATATATAATTAATGTCTAAATATGAGAACATATATTTATTCTCTTCACTTATTGCAGGGTTATAAGAATGTAGAAAAGAACATGGGAGGGAAGTTACCTTGCATGGGTGCAGAATGGAATTACTGTCACAAAGCCAAAGATAGAGTTGAAGTGATATATAATACATGTACTTTATGCTATTTAAGCTTTTACATTCGATGTTGCACTTAATTGATTTGAACAATAACACTGTCGAGTGCGGCATTCTTGTTATATGTGAGATTCCCAACAAAGTATATGACCTCACCCTTATTCTACCGGCTGAGAGGCCATCCCAGTCAACAAAGGGCATACTGACGAGGTGGGGATGCGGGCTTTATTAGCACAATGTTTATTCCATGTGCTCCAGAGATGGCCAACTGGTTTTGCTACAAAACTTTACTGATGTTGCTAAAAGTCCAAGCTCAAGAATTTTGAGTCTAACACAATGTGCGTGGCTAAGCAGCAATTGTAATTATTTTCTCCCTCATATAACCGCTCCAGTACGCATGCCGTCCTGGCAGACGAGCCTGTGTGCTAAATGTCATCAATCTTAAAAATAGTGATGTATGAATATATGATATATTGTTATAAACAAATATTTTTAATGGATGCCTACTGTAAAGAATTTTCATCAGCAAGAATGTAGACACTATAACAACCCTGGAGAGCCATCAGAGGCATTTGTATTTGCGATCAAAGAACATTTTATCGCGATTATTCCACCAACCAGTGGTGATGTACCGGGCTTTAACAAACGGATCCCGGCCGCTCATTCAACCCTTTGTAACCCTATAAATACCCCTCGGCTTTGTGTACTGTAAGATATGGTAGTAGAAGAAAAGAGAGAAATAAAGAGCAGCAATAAGAACTAATTCTTCAGCATGCCAGAATACTCCTACTTATTCTTATTACTATCTTTTTACATTTATAACATATTCTTAACACATTATCGACCGACCTCATTTACATGATTTTAATTGACCATCTCTATATATATAGAACCACTTTTAATTATAAAGGATCGATGAAGTAGAATGAGGAACACTAGCAAACCATACCTTTATTCAACAAACAAAAGATAAGACTTTGGGGTTATACACAAAGACACATTAAATATTAATGCTGATTTCAAAAGGCAAACAAGAAAACATCAATATTATTATTGTTGTTCAGGCTTTTCCATCAAACCAAACACGCGATCATCTTTTCCTTAGCCAAAGCAACCTCCACGCTGACAAACCGAAAGATCCTGCTTGGGCCCTTCTTCCCGACGCTACTCTTCTCGAGTCAGCCCAACTGCCCATTCCCGGTTCCTATTTTTCTCCCATTTTACTTTTCCTTCCTTTAAATTATAATCACTTTCAAACAAATTGACCTAGCCGCAATAAACGCAGTCATTGCATAAACAAAAGATCAGATACATGAATAGTATCAGAGCACATACATAATCTGAACAAAGACTATATAATAAAAGAGCAAATGTTCATACTACGCCACTCTATTCTAACTTATACGCCGTATTATTTCGAAGAGAGAAAACGGCAACATCGCAAAAAGAGAGAATTTGGCACAACCGTGAAAATTGAAGGCCCGGAGCTCATAACAAGCCCCATCAAAGTGCCAAAGAAACAGGAAACATTGAGACTAATAACAATGAGCCTAGTGATAATAAGGCTAAGGCCTTAATATTTATAAGGCATCAATACGATGGCCTGAGAATGAATGATTTCGAACTCATCGAGGATCCACAGGACCGTTGCTATTCCCCGAAGAGAGATTTTGTGAATATCTCGAATGGTCTACTTCAACAAAGAATGCAATGATTGGTCAAGTTCGTGTTTCAAAGATTTTTAAAAGCAGCAATATAAATTCTAGCTATTTAAACACTAAGATTTCGCTCGCGAGAAATGCCGATGTATGAATGATGCTCTAGAAACATTTACAACATTTCACTATCAAATGTTATATTACAACAACAATATGTAGAAGAATTTGCTGCACCGCCCACTTTGTCTCCGCGCGGAGCACCGCCGACGCTATA
Source organism: Dioscorea cayenensis subsp. rotundata (assembly GCF_009730915.1). Taxonomy (NCBI): domain Eukaryota; kingdom Viridiplantae; phylum Streptophyta; class Magnoliopsida; order Dioscoreales; family Dioscoreaceae; genus Dioscorea; species Dioscorea cayenensis. The sequence continues at coordinate 7,420,783 of NC_052489.1, forward strand.
ATCATCAATCTCGACTCATCCTGACAAAGACCAACGCTTTTAAATTCACTTTGGGCAAAAGAAGATGGCGTGGTCACGCAGGTTAGTTTTAAAACCACAAAGCGACGAGGAAATTATGGTGTATCGAGGACCACGCTGTCGGGTGGGGGGCCGAAATAACATCGACCACGCTGACAATGGTGTAATCACAGACATCAACAAGCAACAGCCACAAGACGGGGTTAGGAGACAAAGAAAGATACATGCCATCGCTAGGGTTCTGTCATCGGGTCCAAATCATGAGACTTATCCAACTTTACCAAGAATCACTTAAAAACAGGTGCGAAAAGATATTGAGACAATTTTACTGACAACCTTATAGCTTAGATCCGAATCATAATGAATCTTACAATAATTTAACGAATCGAAAATACATATTTAGATATGTAAGATTTCCTTTAGACTAGTTTGCATTAAGGTCTTTATTGCTTATTAAATTATGTTTTTCTTTGCTTTCATAGAATATGGTCAGATGATGAACGATTATCGATCATGAACCATTAATACAAGAAAAATACATTTTATATCTTTATCAACAAGAAAGGCATGTATGTCGCCAATAGCAGTAATTACCCAATCGCCAGTGTTCTGGCAGTTGAAGATTGATGTCGCTAACGAACATCTCGCAGATGAAAATGCTCTATTCCCTAAGTCTAGAGGAACCTTTAAGCTTTAAAGATATACGCCTCAATGGATATCATTTAGAGACTAAGTGATAAGGAAGGAAAAATAATATCTTTATATTACACAAGTTATTTCATGCCAAAACGTGGTACTTGAAAGCTTTCCCCAGAGGTCATCGATTATATTTACAATGACAAAGCGATTTTATCCACATACTAGACAACTCCTAAGGTTAACGCACCTGTGATATTTAAATATGGCATGAAGACTTGGACATCCCGTGCTATTATGTTGCCACGGACATTACTAGCTCATGGACACTCATACCTAAGGATTATAAAATCCCAAACACATAATGAATACGGCATTTTGCTCAAAGATGTTCAATGGGAAAGCTAATAACCAGACCTTCTATAACAAAGGCGATCAAAGTAATCTCCTCAAATTTTAGAAAGTTAATACAAGGAGATACTAGGACCAATACATCCGCTATGTGGACCATTTAGTATTTTACGGTTTTTAACCAGCCATCGACTAGACGGTCCCATGTTTCACTGCCTGCCAAGGAATGGAAGCATTTGGTGCGTTATCGCACAAATTATCGTAAAGTTAGCACACTTCCGGGATTATCCCATAAAGACAATTCGGCTCGACAACGCCGCGTAATTTTCATCAAAATCATTTTTATGATTATTGTACGGGCATTGAATACATGTTGAGCATCCAAGAGTTCAGCGACATACCTGGGGCCGTTAGCGGAGTCATTAACAAAAGACCTGATTATCGCTCGCCTAACGTTATTACGACGAACCGCCTACAAGCAAGCGTAAAATACGCTTATTTTTGCATGCCTGCACTTTAATACCTGGACCGGACCCACCGTATTATGTACTTTATATTCACTACACCAACTTGTTACGGGTAAAGAGCTTGATATTTTATATAAGTAATATTCGGTCATACAGATACGCGCCTAATACCACCACCAAATCAGAAAAATAGTCTACAACGTTAAGACTTGTATATATGTTGGTTATGATTCTTCAATTATATTTATATTTAGAACCATTAATGGGACGATTTCATCGGGTGAAGACTATGGCATCATTACCTTGACGGTCGCTCTTCCCTCGCATTAGGGGAGAACACCATCAAATGAGCCAAAGAAATCAATGGAACGCATCATGATTACACATAAGGATCCTCGTATTTCAATGAATGTGAACTAGTTCAAAGGATCATTAAATTGCAAAATATTGCAATGAAATGTACCGATGATTCACCGATACCAAACGGTAACTAAATCATATATGGCCTCACCGCGAATGCTCCCCGCAAGAATTGAGATTCCTAAGAATCCATCGAAGAAAATCAAGTAGAAAAATAAACCACGATAAAAACGTGGAAGACCAATTGAAAGATTCGCCTAGAAAAAGGAAGCGTAAAATAAGATAAGGATCTCCCATGGGGTGAGAGAAATTATAAACCTCGTAATCGTTAACGAAGAATCAACAGGGATGATATTTCTCGAAAATTGTGGAAAATTCAATTTGCTACGAGACGACGGTCAAAGATCGAATCGGGTAATGTAGACCTAAAATAAATACACATTCATCTGCCAAATGTGGCTACGTATATAAACAACACCGACAACGATCCAGAGCCACTTCATCCACTGGGTTCGCCGCGAAGAAATGATTGGCCAAAATGGAAGAAGCCACCAGTCAAGCAAATTCTTATCAAAACGCAGGTGTTTAAAATGATAGTGCCAACACCGTATGGATAAACCAATGGTTATAAATGGGTGTTTCAGGAGAAAGAATGAAAATAATCAAATTAAGAGATACAAAGCAAGACCCGGTTGCTCAAGGTTTTTCAAAATCGCATCGATTATGAAGAGACATACTCTCCTCAGAATTGATGAATTACTGATTTTTAATCGCTAGCCAAGAAGAAGTAATAAATTAGATACGCAACATTATGTCGTCACAAGATATCTCAGACAGATTTTGAAACGACATATATATGAAAATCCCCGAAGGATATAGAAAACAAACATTACAAATAATCATTTATACTCACAAATTACGTAGATCTCTTTATGGGTTAAAACAATCCTGACTTTACGTATAAATCCTGCCTCGAATATCTTATGTAAAAGAAGGATACCAAAATGATAGTATATATGTCCATGTGTGTTTATTAAAGTTACACTAACGGTTTTGTTGTGATAGAGTATATGCGGATGATTTAAATCTGTAGGCACTCCTTCCGAAATCGGCAAACCGCAGATCATATCTCGGAAAGAATTTGAATGAAAGATTTGGGAAAGCACTAAATTGCCTAGGTATGGGCAACGAGCACTTATCCCTGTGAATATTTGTGCATCAATCAACCCATACGGTAAAAGCAAATAAGAGATTCAATATGGAGTAAGGCTTATCCACCGAGTACGCCTAACGGTCGCCCGAACTCGATGTTCGTGAAGATCCATTTCGCCCACCGAAGAAGCGAGTAGAGATCATTCTGGTCCATAAACTCATATTTAAGCAATCGGTGCATTAATGTATCTTGCAACAATACCGCATCGTATATAGCTGCGCAGAAATTCTAGCAAGATACGTCCCTTTTTCAATCGGCTAACGGTGGTGTAAGGACACCGGAGTGAGGCAGCATTGCTACTTATTGGCCAGGAACTATGATTCTGGTTTATTCTATCACATGAGCCCTCATCCAACCTCGCTGTGTTTTTGTTGGATGTTGGTATCTCGTCTCGATCTCATAAAGGGCGATCTCGCATCGATACATGTTTCTTACAATGGTACAATTTATTCCTGGCCGGCGTTCAATAAAATAACTCTATACTATCATCAAATCATACCGAAATTTAGCCTATGAAAGCAAGTCGTGAATACCACTTGTTACGATCTATGATTGGGCATATACAATATCCCAAACACATCAAGAATGTCAAATAAAATGCTATGAATTTACAAGACAAATAATGCTTGTATTTCTCAAATACAAGGAGGTTATATTAAAGTTGGTGATGGTGAATCCAAACATATATCACCAAAATTTTCTACACTCATGATCTCCGGTAGCATACAAGAGATAGAAGTTCAAAAGATTCAACCAAAGGAGAATCGTCGATCTATCTAAAATCACTTCCTAAGTGCATTCACCAAAGACTTATATACAAAATCTGGATGAGAAGACTTAAGGATGTATACTT